>NC_041385.1:625230213-625241265 GCF_002162155.2 Triticum dicoccoides
AATGAACGTGTGTTGGAAACCGATAGCTTCCTAAGGTGGTTAGGAGAGGAAGATTGACCGATATAGGAAGTATGTTGCGTTTGTGCGGGGGAGGGGGGGTGTCGGTGTCAAAACCGGCAGATCTCGGGTAGGGGGTACTGATCTATGCGTCTTAGGCTGATGGTAACAGGAAGCAAGGGACACAATGTTTACCCAGGTTCGGGCCCTCTCGATGGAGGTAAAACCCTACTTCCTGCTTGATTAATATTGAAGATATGAGTAGTACAAGAGTAGATCTACCACGAGATCGTAGAGGCTAAACCCTAAGAGCTAGCCTATGATGGTATGATTGTAATTGTGATCGGGCTTCTAAGGACCATCCTCTCCGGTTTATATAGACACCGGAGAGGGCTAGGGTTTACATGGAGTCGGTTACAAGGAAGGAAATATAATATCCGGATCGCCAAGCTTGTCTTCCACGCAAAGGAGAGTCCCATCCGGACACGGGCCAGAGTCTTGTGTCTTGTATCTTCACCCTTCAATAGTCCGGACGATGTATATAGTCCGGCTGTCCGGATACGCCCTAATCCAGGACTCCCTCAGTAGCCCCTAAACCAGGCTTCAATAATGATGAGTCCGACACGCGGTCTTGTCTTCGGCATTGCAAGGCGGGTTCCATCTCCAAATACTCCAACGTACCTATTACGAACAGTGTTCGACTTCTCGTCAATGTCGTACTCCTCGGCTTCAGTGCCTCAATAATGAGCATTTCCACGTGTCGAGCGAATGCGAGGAGTCGAGGCATTTTTGTATTTGCCACCCCTGATCCTTCAGGCTAGCCGTCTATTTGAAGAGATGGGGATTCAAATATCCGAACCTCACTCTTCCCCCTCGAGCAAGCATCCAATAGAGCGCCCCGGGAAAACCATTCCAACATGGCTGGTCGTCGCAGCTCTTCTACTCGCTCCCCTTGCCCCAAGCCGGGGAACTAGGGAGAGTGTTCAGTTCCTCATAGCCGTTTGATAGAGTTACAAACCCAAGGGTTTCTCCCACCGGCATTCATGGTCCCCGTCCGAGCCGGAATAGCCACCTATAATGGCGGGGAACAAGTGGAGAGATCTCCTAATCCGTCTCCAGAGGAGCGAATATGCCTCATTCCGCATCTGTTAAGGGGCGTCGGGTTTCCTATCCACCCGTTCCTTCGCGGGCTCCTGGAGTTCTACGGCCTCCAGTTGCACAACTTTACCCCAGCTTCCATACTACATATAGCAGGGTACATCGCCCTTTGTGAGCTATTTCTAGGCTGCGAGGCTCACTTCGGGTTATGGAAGAAGCTGTTCTGCCTTGTCCCCCGCAACCAGGGAGAGTCCCTATGTCAAGTGGGCGGGGCCGAAGTATGGCGTATCGCCGATACTGGGTACCTATCCGGCACTCCCAAAAAGGCACCAGAGAACTGGCCTTCGGAGTGGTTCTATATTGATGATGTTCCCCTCCCGGATCCAGTCCGGACAGGTCTCCCAAGGTTCAGTAACGCCCCGTCGAGGGCACGTCTAAGCTGGCGCCCCCGAGGCCCCCAAGAGGAGGACACCAGGGAGATACACTTCCTGATGAGCAGGATAAAGTTACTGGCCAAATCCGCACTGATGATAGTCGAGGTTATGGCAATATGCATAATGCGGGGGGTGCAACCGCTCCAATATCGGGGCAATCCCATGTAGCATTTCAACGGGGAAGATGATGCCACCCGTTGTGGCCGTAAGGGTCTGGACTCCGCCACTGCTCTGGCAAGGATACTGTCCGATTTATACAAAGGAGAGGAGGAAGACTTCCTTCACATCAAACCGCAGGACGGATTCTCCATGTACAATCCCCCAAACTTGGTAAGTCGTCATTCATTTTCCCGCTTCACTTATTGTGGCGTTCTTCGTTAAGATTACCTGCCTCAATATTTCCGAGCAGGAACTGAGGAGGGCCGTAGAAGGAATCTCCAGCCCTTCCCCACAGCCAGAGGACCCCGAAAGGGCCCTGGATCCAGAACTCGAAGAAGATCTAGATATGACCGTGGAGCTTGTCAATGGGATATTTTATCGGGCGAGCCGCGGCGGTGCCTCAGTGGCTATTACTGCCGATTATCCCGGACTGCTACCTGCGTCGCGTGTAAGCCAAGCGGGAGACTCTATCCTCCGAAAAGGACTCTTTCCTGATGTCATGCCTTACCCCTGAAGTGTCATGTTTTTGTAGAGATGACGGTCGGAGCGCAGGGCCGAGCCCCTAGGGACCCATCGGCCGCAGGCGTCCGGATTGGGTAGGCTCAAGAGGAAGGCGGTTAGGGTCGAAACTCCGCTACAGAGGTAAGGCAAAAACCTGCCATGTAATTATTGTATTTGAAGTATAACAACGCCCTTTACATCCTGGCAGGAAGAGGAGTATCCGGACTATATCCAGGGATCCTGCCAATCACGCCTCCACCAGTCGGATTCCAGAACCGGCTTCGAGAGAGGAGGCGGACGTGGGGCCGATGCCGCATAGTCCTCCGACAGAGGATGCAGATATGCTCTCTGCCACGAATTCCGAAGTAGAGAGCGCCATGAATCACCGGCGTCGACGGGCCGTGCTTCGCAACAACATCTTCTCCGAAGAGGCATTTAATGCTTTCAATTCGGGGGACGCATACATCCGAGCTGCTCAAGGAGGGCTTGCCCGAGCGACGGACCAGTATACCAAAGATATATGGGTAAGAAAGTTTGATAAGCATGTATAGCAGTAGCCCCTGAGACTTGAAACGGTTGGAACAACAGTTTTAAGGATCAATTTATGTGCAGGTTCTTGTAGATAAGAATGAGCAATTGTCTCGGGAGCTAGAGGAGTGCAAGACCCAACTGAGGGCCACAGTTGCCAAGCTAGAGCCCAGAAGGCCTCATCTGGTAACATTTTATCTCGATTGTACGAAAATGTACCAGTTAGCAACTGGCTGGTATGACGAGTTTAACAGAAAATTCTACAGATAACCCCGGAGTAAATCCAGAGGGCGGGAGGGATGACGAGTCGCATCTCTAGAGGCAACTAAAGGCTGGCGAGTGCATTCTTATGCAAGTTAGGCAGGAGAAGAATAATCTCCAAGATGCCAATGTTCGGCTGGACATGGAATTGAAAGACGGCCGCACGCAGCTGGCAGACTCCGTGAAGGAGAACAAAAGGATTTGCCGCGGCATTTATCGTAAGTGCCTAAACGAACTGTAGCATAGTTCGGTGAGGAAGTATATTGAAAGAGTTGTGCTTGTAGGAATGCTAAAGGGTCGCCCTGAGGAGGAGATGCCCGCATCTGCAGGCGATTTACTTCAAGACCTCTCACAACTGCACGAGCGAGCTCGGCAGGCGATGCAAGGCGTTGCGCAGGCTTTGTGGCCATCAAGCTTCCTGCCAAATGGCATGGGAGAGCTTGTGGACATGCTTCAAGGAGCACGGCGGCGCTTCTGTTTGTGGAAGATGTCAGCCTGCCGGCAAGGTGCAAGAGAAGCATGGGCTATGGTGAAGACGCGCTACACCAAGCTGGACCCAAACCATATGGCCGAAGTCGGACCGGCAGGGCCAGATGGGCAAGAAATTCCCGTGAGTTTGGTATATGACCAGGTGGCATTAGCCGCAAAGTATTCTCAACAGGATTGTAAGCTAGATAGCCTGTTGGATGGTATAGAGGAGGAATATAGTCATTCCAAGTGACTGTGTAATTCAATGGGCATAAGCAGCCCCTAGCCGGATTAAATTCATTTGTCATGGCGGACCTTCTCGCTTCAGCCCCCGGATCCTACAGTCCGGGGTGTGTCCGAATACCCGCTCAGTTATACAAAACCGGGGTATGCGTGGAAACCAAGCGTAGGGGTCATAAGTGCTTGAACAGACAAGTACCCAACTAGCTATGTTATATTACATGGATAGTAAGAAACATCTTCCAAGGAGAATAGTTCCGTTAAGGGTTCCTTTCCTTGGGTACGCATGCGATGATGCACATGTCCGGACTGCGAACAAAGGCGCAGGATACAAAACTTCTGGGGATTTACGTTATGATAAACGAAGACATCTTTTGTTCATCGACCAAATATTCTCTTAAGGAAACTAGCTTTCGGCTTCACCTAGTCTGAGGTACACATCCGGCTTAACCGGCAGTAACAATCGCAGAGGTGCTCCCCTTATGCCCTAGCCGAATTAACGAGAACGTAGGGCATAAATACAAGAGCCAGGCAACCCAGCTTGGCCACATCTTAAGTCATATCGATGCATATAATGGTGAAGAAAAGGCACACATGGAAAAAGAAATGCATGTGTGATGGGCAAAAAGCCTTGAGAGTAATTTATTTTTAGCTTCCGTATAGGAAGCCCACAGGTAGTGCTTACACACATAGTGCGGCCGGAGTAGTCCGGGAGTCCGTACTGTATTAAATACTTTGTGTGAAGAGAAAAAGATCGAGAAAGGAAGAGGGAGGGAGCATAATTAAAAAGGAGGAGGTAAGGAGACGAACACAGAGTTCGGTGCTAGGCATAGAATCTCCGGAGTCTGGCCGCGTTCCATGGGTTCGGCTTGAGTCTGTTATCAGATGCATTACGTAAGCGATACGCTCCTCCGGTGAGAACTTTGTCGATGACGAAGGGACCTTCCCACTTGGGCTGGAGCTTGCCCTTCTTCTTCTCCGGTAAGCGTATAACGAGCTCGCCAATATTATAAGTTTTGGCCCGCACTTCTCTGCTTTGGTATCGTCGAGCCTGTTGCTGATAGAATGCGGAACGGGCCTTCGCGACGTCATGCTCCTCTTCTAGGGCATCCAAGTTATCCTGCCGATCTAACTCGGCTTCCTTCTCTTCGTACATGCGTACGCGTGGCGAATCATGTATTATGTCGCAGGGTAGTACTGCTTCCGCGCCATACACCATAAAAAATGGTGTATATCCGGTGGTGCGATTCGGCGTGGTCCGCAGCCCCCAGAGTACGGAGTCGAGCTCCTCGACCCAGTGCGTGTCCGACTCTATCAAGGATCGCACTAGTCTGGGTTTGATGCCGCTCATGATGAGACCGTTTGCCCGTTCGACCTGACCGTTTGTTTGAGGATGGTAGACGGAAGCATAGTCGAGCTTAATGCCCATTTTGCCGCACCAAGCTTTCACTTCGTCGGCTGTGAAATTTGAGCCATTATCGGTGATGATGCCGTGGGGGACACCGTATCGGTGTACGGCCCCGGATATGAAGTCTATTACTGGTCCAGATTCGGCCGTTTTGGCTGGTTTGGCTTCTATCCATTTGGTGAACTTGTCTACCATGACCAATAAGTATTTTTTTCTTGTGGCTTCCCCCTTTAAGGGGTCCAACCATATCCAGCCCCCAGACCGCGAAGGGCCAAGTTATGGGGATTGTTTGGAGAGCGGTAGGGGGCATATGACTCTGATTGGCAAAGAGCTGGCAACCGACGTAGTGTTGGACAAGGTCCTGTGCGTCTGCTCGGGCTGTCGGCTAATAGAAACCTGTACGGAAGGCCTTGCTCACTAGTGCTCGAGCCGCGGCGTGGTGCCCGCCCAGTCCGGCATGGATTTTAGCCAAGAGATGCCGCCCTTCCTCTTCGGAGATGCACCTTTGGAGCATTCCGGTCGCACTTTTCTTATAGATTTCCCCTTCATGGACTTTGTAAGCTTTAGAACGCCGGACGATGCAGCATGCTTCATTTTGGTCTTCGGGGAGCTCCTGCCTATTTAGGTAGGCCAAGAAAGGCTCGGTCCACGGGGTGATTATAGCCATGATTTCATGGGCCGAAGATGTTATTTTGGTGGTGGAGCCTCCGATTATGTCTGATAGTCCGGAATCTGGGGATGTATTCGGATCCATGCTGGTATTGCCGGACTCCCCTTCCCGTACCACGGATGGCTTGAACAGCCTTTCCAGGAATATGTTAGGTGGGACAGGGTCACGTTTAGCGCTGATGCGGGCGAGGACTTCTGCCGCTTGATTGTTTTCTCGAGCCACATGGTGGAATTCTAGCCCCTTGAACCGAGCTGACATTTTGAGGACGACATTACGGTAGGCCGCCATTTTCGGATCCTTGGCATCAAAGTCTCCGTTAATTTGTGATATTGCGAGGTTCGAATCCCCGCGCACTTCCAGGCGTTGGATGCCCATAGAGTCTGCCATCCGAAGACCGTGCAACAGAGCCTCATATTCGTCTGCATTGTTGGAGTCTATGTATAATATTTGGAGGACGTACTGGACCGTGTCCCCGGTGGGAGACATCAGGACTACACCCGCTCCCAATCCGGCCAGCATTTTAGAGCCGTCGAAGTGCATGATCCAGTTGGAGTACGCGCCGTACTCTTTAGGGAGTTCGGCTTCTGTCCATTCGGCGACAAAGTCTGCCAGTACTTGAGACTTGATGGCCCGCCGTGGTTTGGATGTTATGTCAAACGGAAGGAGCTCGATGGCCCATTTAGCAATCCGACATGTAGCGTCGCGTTTATTTATTATGTCATTGAGTGGTACTTTGGAGGCCACCGTAATCGAACACTCTTGAAAGTAGTGTCGCAGCTTACAGGATGCCATGAAGACCGTGTATGCTATTTTTTGGTAGTGTGGGTATAGGGATTTCCTTGGGGTGAGGACCGTGGATACGTAATAAACCGGCTTCTGTAGCGGGAATTTGTATCCGTCAACCTTTCGTTCGATGACGAGTACTGCGCTTACAACTTGATGTGTTGCAGCTATGTATAGCAGCATAGGTTTGCCGATATTTGGCGCCGTTAGGACTGGATTATTGGCCAATAAGGTATTTATTTCATCGAGTCCGGCCGTGGTTGCATCCGTCCACACGAAGTGTTCGGTGCGCCGAAGAAGGCGGTAAAGAGGTAATGCCTTTTCTCCTAACCTGGAGATAAAGCGGCTCAAAGCAGCCACGCATCCAGCTAGTTTCTGGATGTGCTTGAGGTTAGTTGGTATAGCCAACTGTGATAGAGCTCGGATTTTTGCCGGATTCGCTTCAATTCCTCTATTGGAAACAATGAAGCACTGCAGTTTCCCCGAGGGGACACCGAAAATGCATTTTTCTGGATTCAACTTGATGTCGTATGTCCGGAGGTTATCAAATGTAAGCCTCAAGTCATCTATCAGGGTTTCGACGTGTCTTGTTTTTATGACTACGTCGTCCATGTATGCCTCCACTGTTTTGCCGATTTGTTTTTCCAGGCATGTTTGAATCATGCGTTGATAGGTTGCACCGACATTCTTAAGCCCGAAAGGCATAGTGTTGAAGCAAAAAGGACCATATGGCGTTATGAAAGCTGTTGCAGCTTGGTCAGACTCTGCCATCTTTATTTGATGGTATCCAGAGTATGCATCGAGAAAACATAGCGGGTCGTGTCCAGCTGTGGCATCGATGATTTGATCGAAGCGAGGGAGGGGAAAGGGATCCTTGGGGCAAGCCTTGTTGATGTCTTTGAAATCGACACATAGGTGCCAGGACTTGTCCTTCTTTGGTACCATTACCAAATTTGCCAGCTAATCCGGATGTTTGATATCTCTGATGAATCCGGCCTCAAGTAGCTTGTCTAGTTCTTCCCCCATTGCTTGTCGTTTAGGCTCTGAAAATCGCCTTAGGGTCTGTTTGATAGGTTTGTATCCTTTTAGTACGTTAAGGCTATGTTCGGCCAATCCGCGCGGGATGCCCGGCATGTCCGATGGGTGCCAGGCAAAAATGTCCCAATTCTCGCGCAAGAAGTCTCGCAGTGCGGCGCCCATTGCGGGGCTCAACTGTGTCCCGATGGAAGCTGTCTTCATGGGGTCCATTGGATGGACTTGGAACTTGACTATCTCATCTACGGGTTTAAATGAGGTGGACTTGGGTCACTTGTCGTGTATCACGTCGTCCCTGTCCACGGTGGCGCACAGTGTTGTTAAGTCTTCGGCTGCTAGGGCTTTGGATAATGCTTTCAAGGCTAGTGCTGCGTTTTTGTTTTCGGTGCGGAGTGCGACGTCCGGATCACTGGCTAGAGTGATGATTCCATTGGGTCCGAGCATTTTAAGCTTCATGTACCCGTAATGGGGTATAGCTTGAAAGCTTGCAAATGCGTCCCGCCCTAGAAGGGCGTGGTATCCGCTGCTGAAAGGAGCCACTTGGAATGTGATTTCTTCGGACCTGTAATTATTCGGGGTGCCGAATACCACGTCGAGTGTGATTTTTCCCGTGCACCGTGCTTCCCACTAGGGATAATTCCCCTAAAGGTTGTGCCGCTTTGTTCAATGCGGCTTTTATCAATTTCCATCTTCTTGAGTGTTTCTTCGTAGATCAAGTTTAATCCGCTTCCGCCGTCCATGAGTACTTTAGTGAGCCGAAAGTCGTCCACTATTGGGCTAAGGACCAAAGCGGCTGGTGCCCGGATGATCTGGAATTGGGGTTCATCACTGGCATTGAAAGTTATGGCCGTGTCGTTCCACGGATTTATTTTTGCCACATGGCAGATTTCAGCGGAGCTTCGATGAGCTCGCTTGCGCCTATTGTTTAGGGCGAAAGTCTCGAAGACCATTAGTACCGTATTGTGCTCGTTGGCAGGAGGTTGTTCCGCTTTATGGCCCGCAAGAAGATCCTCGCCACTTTTTGCAACCTGCCGGAGTATCCAACATGCCCTAAGGCTATGAGTTGGTGTTGTGTCCGGAGTGCTATGGAGCTTACATGGTCCATTGAGCCATTCTTCCAATACGGTTCCCCGCCCTGGGGTGTGCTTTGGTTTCTTGGGAACTGGATCGGCCGACTTACGAGAGTTCGCCCGTTTAGTTCGAACAAAGGTTCTGGTGAGGGTCGTACTATCCCAAAATTATGTTTGGGGTTTCCAGGCGCTTTCTATCGCACAGTACTTCTGTACTATGGTTGCTAAGTCAGCAAGGCGTACTATGTCACGGCGACTTATAGCATTAAGGATTCCTTTGTCCGTACAGTTTTTGCAGAAAAGTGAGACTGCGACCTCCTCGCGACAGTCCTTGACCTTATTTAACACAAGGAGGAATCTGGCCCAGTAGCGATGTACTATCTCGTGTGGCTCTTGTCTGATATGGGAGAGACGGCTTAAGCACACATGGGTGTCCGTGGATGATTCCGGATTCCGATCCGACCTAGCGCTTAGGGGCAGGGGAGCCACCGAGTTCGACAGCTCGGGATCTGGAATGCTGCCCAATTTTTCTGGCCGAATACCCGATCCTAAATCCGGGATCTGAGCCATATTTTCCCTCGAGCGGAAGTTCGGCTCAGGGAGCTCAGTGATCCAGACACGATTCGTCCTCAAAATAGAGGGGTAATCCGTATGTGGTTCCTCCACTACTGCTATCTCATGGGTGGCCTGGGGGGATCTAATGTCCCTTTGGTCGGGTTTAAGCCCAATCCGGTCATAGTCCGTAGCGATTCCCAAAGCGGCGATGCGATCCAAGAGCTCATTAAGGGATGAGAGCTCTATCGGATCCATTTGTTTGGCAAGCTCCGAATTGATGCGAAGGTTATGAGTGATGACCCGAGAGGCCACCTCGGCGTGACAGCCGATGGGGCGGCCATAATGAAGCCGCCAAGTCGGAGAGTTTGACCTACAGCCAGTGCTCCCCAGAGGTGATGTTGTCCTTGACAACAAGACGAGCCATCGAGCCTCGCAGCGACGACACAGAGGAACTCTCAATGAAAGCACCAATGTCGGTGTCAAAACCGGCGGATCTCGGGTAGGGGGTCCCGATCTGTGCGTCTTTGGCTGATGGTAACAGGAAGCAAGGGACACAATGTTTATCCAGGTTCGGGCCCTCTCGATGGAGGTAAAACCCTACTTCCTGCTTGATTAATATTGAAGATATGAGTAGTACAAGAGTAGATCTACCACGAGATCGTAGAGGCTAAACCCTAAGAGCTAGCCTATGATGGTATGATTGTAATTGTGATCGGGCTTCTAAGGACCATCCTCTCCGGTTTATATAGACACCGGAGAGGGCTATGGTTTACATGGAGTCGGTTACAAGAAAGGAAATATAATATCCGGATCGCCAAGCTTGTCTTCCACGCAAAGGAGAGTCCCATCCGGACACGGGCCGGAGTCTCGTGTCTTGTATCTTCACACTTCAATAGTCCGGACGATGTATATAGTCTGGCTGTCCGGATACCCCCTAATCCAGGACTCCCTCAGGGGGCTAAACACAACATTTGAATGTACATAGTACGAGACTTAATATCGATGTTTCAATTCGGTGTACATTGTAAGATTTGAACCGAGGACCAGGCATACGGGTAATTATTTCGAATTCGTGCCATACTAAGTTTCGAAAAGTTGACATCGACTCAATTTTTTTGTGATGTTTTGTAGGTCATATGTTTGAATCCATCCAAAAGTTTTCTCACTACCATGGTGTTCATCATATACATATGAACTTGTATTAAAAAAGTAGCGTGGATATAGTGAAATGCGAAATCCATGTTAGAATTGGAGATCGCTACGTGACATTCAAATAACTAACTACGTGACACACACTCTAATTCAAATAACTAATTATGTGACACACACTCTAATCCACGTTAGCGTGGGTACCGTTTTGATTTTTTTTTCAAATAACTCCTCATTAATTAATTTATAGTACTCCCTCTGTTCACTTTTATAAGACCTTGAAGACATTTCAGACAATGTGCAAAACAGTTCATTTTAAGTTGTCTGGAACGACTTACAAAAGTGAACGGAGGGAGTATCTCGTTTCGAATGACTAATTATTGCAAGGAAAATACGGGCATGGTAATACATACAGATTCGTTTGCAAATGAAAGAAGATTCGTTTGCATTCTCAAATGTAGGCCCACCAGGCAAACCAGGGTCGTGTCGGGGTGGACGCTGCTTCGGTGCCTTAAGGCACCAAAGCATAGTCCTGTCGGGGTGGTCGCGTGTGTTGGACAGACGCGTAGCACCCAGCCACCCCCCCAAAAAAGGACGACGACAAAATAAGTTCGCGCTTCCACGTTTCGGATTGAAATATCTAGCGGCCCCAATTCTAGCCCTGCAAAATCTCTCTTCTCCACCGTCCCCTTCCGC
>NC_041385.1:625241275-625289469 GCF_002162155.2 Triticum dicoccoides
ATTCAAATAACTAACTACGTGACACACACTCTAATTCAAATAACTAATTATGTGACACACACTCTAATCCACGTTAGCGTGGGTACCGTTTTGATTTTTTTTTCAAATAACTCCTCATTAATTAATTTATAGTACTCCCTCTGTTCACTTTTATAAGACCTTGAAGACATTTCAGACAATGTGCAAAACAGTTCATTTTAAGTTGTCTGGAACGACTTACAAAAGTGAACGGAGGGAGTATCTCGTTTCGAATGACTAATTATTGCAAGGAAAATACGGGCATGGTAATACATACAGATTCGTTTGCAAATGAAAGAAGATTCGTTTGCATTCTCAAATGTAGGCCCACCAGGCAAACCAGGGTCGTGTCGGGGTGGACGCTGCTTCGGTGCCTTAAAGGCAACTGCCTTTGGGTCACTGACATGTGGGCCAGCCACCTGTTGGGCCCACATGTCATGGACACAAAGGCAGGTGCCTTAAGGCACCAAAGCATAGTCCTGTCGGGGTGGTCGCGTGTGTTGGACAGACGCGTAGCACCCAGCCACCCCCCCAAAAAAGGACGACGACAAAATAAGTTCGCGCTTCCACGTTTCGGATTGAAATATCTAGCGGCCCCAATTCTAGCCCTGCAAAATCTCTCTTCTCCACCGTCCCCTTCCGCGCCCAGATTGCTCAAATCCCTAATTCGCCGCCAACCCAAGCAAAGTTCGAATCGCCCCTCATCTCTACTCTTTCCCCACCGTTCCCCACCTCTGTACCAGATGACGACGACGGCGAAGACGACAGTCGCGCTTCACCACCGCACCGGAGCTACCTCATCTACGCCCTCGTCCACCGCACCGGGTGGTCCATCGACAACGTCGGCCACCGCAACCGACGTGCCTCACAGACACCAAGTTCCACCGCATCAGGTGCGCTTCACCGACACCGTCTCCCAGCTCACCGGGGCTACTTCACCGAGCACATCGTCGCACCTCCGCCCCCCGAGGCCGTTGGGGCTTCACCAATGGTCTCGTCCACTGCATCGTAGCGCTCCGCTACCACTCAAGATTTGCATCCGTGCACGGCCAGCCAACGCTAGCACATCACCCTCAACGGCTCTGAAGTGACCCGCACTCTAGCTAGGCGAGCATGCCCAAACGCTGGCCCGAACTAGGTATCCACACATTACTCCCTTATGCACTGTTCCGACGATGTTTGGATATCCTTTCACTGCTCTCTTAGCTTACATGCCTATGCAACTCTGACTTTAACTCTTATTTCTTCTGGAGATATCATCTGAAACAAGCAAATCCATTTTTTAGTGAAGCATGACGGCGCTACGGGATCTGGTACACATCCTGCACACCTGTATAACCTTGTAAGTATCTGTCCTCTGGTACAACATCAAGGTCGATTCCTCTTATTTGATCAACCATTCACCGTGTCAAAAATGCAGAGGGGGATGCAAGGAGCACAAGGCCTGCACATCCAAGCAAGTGGTAACATGGACTTGTACATGGAACATCCCAAGCACAAGCAGAGCTGCAGTGAGCCTGTACAACGAGCTAGCGCAAGTCCCTGCATTTCATTTAATTCGTACTGGCATTCGTGTATGATTTGTGTGCACTGTCTAATCCACGAATTCAAGTTACCAGGGGAGAACATTTAACTTAAAAAATACGAAGGCACTTGCACTCCGGAAATCAACATAACTTGAGAAATGTGAAGCTACATGCACTTTGAAAACCAGCTAATGATCCAAAGTAGTTCAGATTATAAACACTAAATGATGCAAGCACCAAAAAACACAAAATGCAACATGGTGTACAAGGACTATAAACATGGTCTGTACCTGCTTGAATTATTCTTTCTCTGGCTGAAAATATCGAAGTGTAATTGCACGTATAACCAGTGCACAAACTTCATATCAATATATCTATCCTGCACAAGTATGCCAATAGTTTCAAACAACAGATTAGAAAAGTATTTATGCTATGTTGTCATGATATGGGGACTTTCTGGTAGATGGCCCCGACGTTTCCTCAAGCTATGAAAATGCACTATAATCTGCTTGTCATCAATGCCTGCAAATCTCTGTCTCTCTCAACATAGTAGATCATCATTAGACACAAAATCCTTTAATGAGATTGCAAAATGCTTGCATTAGATCCCTCATTAGACACTATATGTTCATCACCAGGAGCATGTAAAATGTTTGCATCAAATCCTTCATTAGTAGTCTGTTCATTAGACACTTCAGGCTCAAGAACAACATGAGCTTGTATGTTTGCACCAGAAACTTGATTAGATACATCAGATTCAGTCAGTTCAGTATTGATTTGGGGGAGTTATAAAATAAGTAGAAATTGATTTCATTTTCTCATAGATTCCCTACATGCAAGCAGTTTTACAACACCGTCAGGTTTAACTATTGGCCAGAAATTGAAGAGTTGAATTAGATATAATCAGGGATGTGATGTACCTGCTCGTTGCACATGCTACTCTTGCAAGCCGCGACTGTCCGTTTGCACAAGCTCGATGCCATGCCCGTGCTGCCACCGCTGCCTCCCACGCAGGCGACACCCAGGGTTGGATCTTCATCTTCTTGTCCTTCCGTTCGCTTGAAGCCGGCGACCGCCCTCCAACGAGGGCGAGAGGAAGTGTTGTGTCGGTCTGTCCAGCGGCGACTAGGTTAGGAGCGAACCAGACTGGAGACTGGAGCAAATGAATTGGGATTTTTCCTGCTGTAGATCGATATGGGAGGCGCTCGTTTGGGCCACGAGCCTGCTATAGGGCCTGCCTTGCACTTATGTTATTGGCCCATCCAAATTGAAACATTTTTCTTCATTTTTTACATTGCCTGCTCGTGCGTTGGGACGAACAAAACTAGCATGGGCCAACCTGGATGACTCAAACTAGGTGCACACTTTCCAGCCACCTGAGGCGGCCGCCCATACCAGCCCCTATGGTGGCGTCGCCCCTTTTTGCGTGTATGATTGGATAGTGAAAAATATTCCAGTGGTGCTTTTGATTTACTCATAGAATGGTTGAATTGCTTGTTTCTATGAACTGAGTTCGCCAATAATGTGAAGGATGCCTGTCTTTTCATCCTATTGTAGATTGCTTAGATCTCGATATGCCAAAAGTAATCGCATGAAATATAGAGTAAAATCCAGTGTGATGTGTGTGGCTACAACTAGTCTGACTACACGTCCTCATATAACATATCAAGGATGCACCATCTTACCAGATTAACCATTCGACTTACCCATGCAGTGTGGGAAGAAAGAAGTATTGGACTGTGTATCCAAGCAATTGATGCCATGGACTCCTTCGAACAACCTTGTAAGCGAAAAAGAAGTTGCAGTGTGCTTGTGCAAAGAACTAGCGTAAGCTCAGTTACCTGCTTCTCGGAATTTTAATTAGCCATTTATTGCAAAATTGTTCAATTACGTTGCTTGGCTTAATTTAGTTTGCTACTGATTACATAATGCCACGGCCTGTTAATCATGTTGTAGACTGCGCCTATCTATGTGTTTGATACTTACTGTTAAGAATTACCTGTTTGCCTTAACTTAAATATCTACTTGTTTGTTTAACTGCTTTGCCAGTGGGTTACAATGATGTTAATAACTACTTTTCAGCATCCAATTGAAACTCTTTAATTCCTTGTTTGTTTAACTGGTTTGCTGTTATAACTCCCAGTTGAGATGTTTTGCTATCTTCAACTTTTCTGAATCCAACCTGAACTTTAATGGCAAAACAGGTTAGCCCAAGATCAAAGAGCGAGGTCCCCATAGACGTTGCATCATCCCACAATAGTGGCACCGGCCCAATCGTGCATTATGAATTGCCAACTGCTGATGCTCTAGAGGCTAAACTAGTGGTAGAAAGAGATTCTGCTTCTGCACTTAGAGATGAAGTTGACATGTTGAGGAAGCAAACAACACAATCACAAGCAGTACTCAAGACAACCATTAAATATTTGGTGGATTTCAAAATGAAGCAAGCTGAGACTGACCAGATTGTTAAGCTCCTGAAGGAAAAAAGGAAATTAAATTCCTACTTGGTAAATCATAGGTGAAATGTTCTTTCCATTGTTGAATAACCTTTGTGTTGTCTGTTCATGTAATCAATCAAACCATTTGTTTTAGAGATCATGTAATAATTGTTTTTGTTTTTGTTTTTTGGTTTGTAATTTTATTTGAGCACAAGTCTGTATTAATTGATAAGACTCGGAGACATTTCATTTGGATTGCTGTGCCAGACCTACAAATATGCCACTCGGGCTGAATGTGCATTCAGCAATAGTAGTAGTATAGATGGACCATAAGTGGCACGCATCGGAAAGGGCCAAGATGCTGGCTAAAAAAAGATGTTCTTGTAGCCAAAAAAAGTACAGCGGCCTGGCTTATGTATGTTAGTTGATATTATTGATCCATATACTCTATAAGTGTTTATATGTCTGTTAGTTCTGTACATTCTTGGTTGATTGACTTGGTATTTGAATCTTGATACATCGCTTGTGTACATATCTAAATGGGAGTACACATTATGCTGCGTGTGACATTTGAGTTGGACATGAAGTGTTCCAAATATTCGAATTCACCTTAAACTGGATTCTAGCTTCTGAATTTGAGTATCGGCATTTGTAAACCATATTCATATATGACAGTGGAATACATCTTTGTCGTCCTTTTGAAGATATATAAAAACACATAGAATGATTTATAAAGATTCATATAGGAATACAATATGGATTTGAATTTAGTTGCCAGGGTAAACATGGATGCTTATTGTCCCAAAATTCGAAAGAAGCGGCAAAATGTCCACTCCCACGTCGGCTGCCCAAAGCCAAGTGTTTGGGAGATGGAAATTACTGTCTACCCATTACACGGACAATCCATCGGCCCGATTTCCGCTGCTCTAAATAGGGGTAGGTTAGTAACTTCAGTTAGACGTGACACGACCGCCTCTAAGCCCATTCCGACACGGTGGGCGTCAAACATGGGCGGTAAAACACATTTGATTCAAGCTCATCCGAAAGACCTCTGTTTCTCCCTCCATTCCCCATTCATACACGATGGGCGGCAAAACAAACTCGACTCGGCCGAAATCGATGTACGCAAATATTTTCAATAGGGTCAGGTTTGTAACTTCACTCAGATGTGACACAACTGCCCTACCTGTCAGCCCCGTTCATACACCATGGGCGCCAACCATGGGCGCCAACCACCCTCTCCTCGCCCGAAATCGCTCTGGGCAAATATTGGCGAGATGCGAGATTACTGTCCTATCCCCAACCGAGGAGACGTCCAAATTTTAAACGGGGGCTAAGTTTGTAACTTTCCCATATTTTAGACAGGCGCGTCCCAAAAACATGGTTCCCCGTACCTCTCCCTCCATTTTCCCATTCATACACCGTCCGCGCTAGAACACCCCATCCCCACACCAGCCTCCGTCCGCCACCCCATCCATCACCGCCATCCTCCACCACATCCATCGCCACCGTCCTCCACCATGCCGGAGCGCCTACCAAGATCGCACCGTCCACTGCTAGAGATGGACGTTTCTCATCCATGGTGACGGACCAATAGCCTTGCATCGCGTCCTCTGGCTTCATCGGCGCTGTCGTCCTCTTTGCTGGGGCCGCTCACACGACCTTCTCTTCCAATGCAACGGTCCCGATGCACCCGTCTACCATCGCAGATCTGCATCAACGCCACCGACAGCCATCGCACCCCCGATGCCTACACGGCGCCGCAAGAGAGGTGGTACTTCATATCTCCTCAACTTTTTGATCTCAACCAGAAAATAGATCTTAACTTGGTTACAATACTTTCTTTTCAGCTCTTAGAATTTAGTTCTTAGTTCGAAGCAAACAATGGATGCTAAATATCATTTCTCCGGTTTGCAGCTTCAAATCTGCCATGGCATAGCCATAATACGGTTTAATTGATCATGCTTAGGGTTTAATTGATCATGTTGGTTCCGTGGTGGTTACTTTAATAGAAATCGGAGGGGAAACCCTCTTTTACTAAAAGATATGCTTAGAGTTTCCCCCTTTTATGATCACTATACAATCAGAATACGTGCTTCGTGTCATAATAACACTGCTCCACCCATCAAGCTAAACAAGCTTAGTTGTTCAAATACGAATATGATATTATTAAAACAGAGTTGTTTAATTGGTCAGCTAAATGTTCCTAAATTAGTTTCGAAAATGCATGTTCGCCGCTCGGGTGTGTATCTCTACAGGGTGCCCACGGTGGGCCGGCCCACCCTGGGATTTCGGGTCGTTCCAGGCCCTGATTCCCCTCTGTTCTGCTCCGCGCTTTCGATCTCTACTCGCCCCCAGCCGCCTGCCTCGTCGGCGACTTGCCGTCCCCGGACGACATGACTCTAGGAGGAGACGCCGGACTAACAGGAGGCCAGGAGCCGCTCGCCCAACAGCGTCACCGCTGCTCGGGCGTGCCGCCGTGCCTACCTTCCCAGTCCGTTCAGGGCTCAGGCGTGCAGCACCCACCAAGCCAACCCGATTTATCCTGAGATACATCCTCAATACTCAGCAGCCACTACTCATCACCCATTTTCTAATTGATTCATTACTCATTAGGCAGGACTATCATTAGGGTTTGTTGTGTGCTTAGTGCTACCTACACTTAATGGTTCAGATGTATTTCAGTAATCTTTAGTACCTCTAAAGTTCACATGGTTTTCAAAATTCCGGCCCTCGGAACAGACACTAGTCATTTTGGATTGTTGGTTGTAGTGACATTGACCTAGATTACTACTGCAAGCCAGGTTTGTTGACAATTTTACTTGTCTTTCTTACTCATTCGATATAATATCCAATTATTCACGTCGATTAGTTGCAAACAATAAGTGCTAGACAAACTTCTTCATTCAGATTTTGGACGATCTCTTACTGTAGTTACAATTCTGCATACTTGTCCTAATAAGCTCACAAGTAAATGATTGATTCACTATATCTATGCTTGCCTTGTCATATTTGTCGTCAGTATTCTTTTAGGGTGGACCACCCCGTTTCTAAGTACTGGAACCATAGACATGAGTGAATAGTATTTCTCTATGTGATCTCTTCCATCATGTGTGGGTAACGAACACTGCATTATATAGAAAGAAAGTGTCATTTCCAGCTTTTACATAAGTTTCGATCTTTTACATGGAATACAATCTGCCTACTTGCTTTTTGTCGCACTACCAACACTCCACCCTTAAAGCTAAACATTATGCCACTCATAATTGCTTAGTTTATTTGTTAAAATACGAATTTCATATGATTCTAATGTTCCTACTTCAGTTTTGAAATGTGTGCCTGCCTGTTATAGAGACATAAGGGGTTTGTATTTCTGTGTGTGGTCTGGTCAGCATGGTTGGGGAGGTGAACTTAGCATATGCAGGGGTTTATAGGGAGGCACTCTCTGAGTTGAATCCGCAATGCATTCCATAGATAATCTGACTACTTTGGATGTTTTCATGAATCTCAGATTCTGAACAACATCATAATGATTATGAGCTTGCGCGTATGAAAAGAATAAAGCAGAACAATGCCATGGCTGTCAAACTTGGCATTAAGGGACTGAAATCAAGTCTGGATGCAATGCAATGCAAACACTCTCCACCTACAGATTCATGCTTAGAATATGATCCTAACAGTGATTCTGAGCTAGAGGGAGACCTAAGTCAATGTAGCTCCCCAGCGGAGGAGTCAGAGGAAGATGTCCTATCTTATTCACCCATCAAGGTACTTGCTCTAACTTTCCAAGGTTACATTGCTCGCACATATCTTGCAACTGATACTTTGTATTGCTTCTACTTTGTTGAACTGCCATTAGCTTAGTTTACACATCGTGTATGTGAATACGCCCTGCCTATCCATTTTTAGTACATATTCCATCTATCATCATACCATATTTATCCATTCAAATGTTGTTCTTGTGTATCAGACGTTCAAAAGGAAGAGGGCGATTGCTGATCGTGGAGGAGCACAAGCAAAGTATTTAGAAAAGGTAGTGGCACCTGATAAATCAAATAGCCCATTAGGTGTAGTTGCAATATCACCTGACCCACAAAACACCCCAACTCTAGTAGACTCTAGCCCTACTACATTGGTCATTTCTGATGCCCCAACTCAGCAGACCCCAACTGCAGCAAACAGTATGATTATGCTAGTTGACATAGCACCAGCTGTGCGACGCAAAACCCCCATTCCATCAAAGAGTACACCAAATCCAGTTGCCCAATCCCTTTTCGAACCAGAGAGAGACCCAATTGCAGGAAATAGGACACCTATCCCATTTCTTCCCAGTTTAGAAGACGAAGCTTATGTCGTTGTCAGGAACTTTGTGCACATCTTTCCTTCATGGAAAGATTATACCGCTGACACAGAACAATTTCCAGTCTTCCTCCGCAACTTACGCATAAGTAATGTACTAATGTTATTCATGGTCATTACTGCATATGTTTCTGCTGACAGAAGACACAAGATTTCATTCTTTTAAATAGGCGAGGAGCAAACTAGATTGTGATGACGAGCAAGGGTTGGTTGCTCTTTTCAAGCACTCATTGATTAAGTATCGTTCCTACCTGAGGCAAGTGCACTTCGATGGCAAGCCTCTGAACGAAATTTCTATAAAGTCTCCGGTGCTACATTTATCCGACGGTGACTGGAATAATCTTGTCACACATTGGTCTCGGCTGCAGCGTAAGGTACTGTCTATGATATCACATCACAATTTGAACTACATTTCTGCATTTGCCTTAATGTCTCCCTTGTACGAAAACTGTTAGCAGAAGAACATTCGTTCTCAAGGGACCACAGAATCTCGCAACTATACTGCACACTGCATTGCTCTTGTGAGTACCTCTTGCCCTGTATGACCATACTTACTTTCATAGCTCTTTGATTATGTAGCATCACTGCACATGTTAGCCTCGTAATCGTCCATTTGGTGGACATTATAAGATCCGTATGAACTCTTACATAAATTTAGAATCGACCCAATGCATTTGAAGAGGTTTAGCTCTGCAGTCCTCTTGTAAGGACTGAACGTGGTCTATCACTGTACTTACATTAACAGCTACTCCCCCATCCCATAATATAAGAACGTTTTGTACAGTACATCAGTGTTCAAAACACTCTTGTATTATGGGAAGAGGGATTGGTTCATTTTGTAGCATTCTGCATCTTATATCCCTCGCCCACCATTTGCTAAAAAAGATCAGATCTATATTTAATCTTACCAACAAGTAGAATACACAGACAATGCCAATGCAGAAGTGTAGCCCATTGCTCTTGTCAGTACATTTTGTCCTGTAACGTTTGTACTTCCAGGGATTGGTAGTTGATTATGTAGCATCAATCTGCATCTTATCTTCATTATCCTTTATCCCTTCCAGTATTATCATATCTATAGTTACTCTCTACAAAATGTAGAGTACAGACAATGCTTATGAAGAAGATTCTGTGCTGAAATTCTTGAGTTATCCTTCCCTTGACATGGAGAAGGGCATTATAAAGCCAGTGTTAACTGTTAATGTAAGTCAGTCCTTCTAAAGCCTTTATCCTGAACTTCTGTTTAATTTGCTCATACTCCCTATCATTTACTGCTGTTTAGTTTGCTGTTTCTACCAAAATGCATGTTCGCAAGAACCGTAAGTTCTAAGTTTTACTTGTAAAACCAAATTCCTTATTCATACTATGCACATTACTTAATACTCCCTATATGTATGCTTGTTTATGTGTATCTATAATCCAGTGTGTGGTGAAGCAGCCCACGTTTGCACCTTGTCATCTCCTGTTTTATCTTACTGATGTGGCTGATGATATGAACAACATGCCATGCACATTATCCAAAATAGATACAATGATTTTATTTACCCTTCATCTATGCTTGTTATGTTGACATGGTAATCCAGTAGTGTGGTGAAGCTCCCCGCATTATGAACAATGCCAAATTATGCTATTGATATTTTGAACTTACTCTTTATTTTCTAATTTGAAATTGGATGGAATTGACAGCGCAGTTATCATCTTTGTTTATACACGTGCAAAACCTGTCATCTCTCTGCTTTGTTTCAGGGTGATATGCCTGATGGCATGCACAAGTCTGCTGAAGGCTGTGAGACAAACCCAACATATATTGCAGCAAAGAAGGCAAAACATCTTGAAGATAGCAAGACAACCCCAAAGTCTTGTCTTGATGAAGTGTTCAAGTTACTTGAGACTAACAGTCAGACAAGCTCAAATAATTCATTGTCTGAATCAGTTTGACTTCTTCAGTCCCAAGTTCTAGCAAAAAGGCATTCTTCAACTCAACTTTGACTTGAAGTCCTATCTCTAAGAAAGATTGTGGAGAACACCAATGAGAACCTCATCGCTAAACAGCTACACTTGGAAGCTATGACCGACATGCTAGGCCGGTCTCACAGCCTTGCTTAGCAGCTTGCGCAGCAGTTCCCCCGCAAGGCTAACCTTTCTTGAACTGTCTTGGAAGTGGTCTCGGTTCAGTATTATTTTGTTACGCTGCAATGGTGCCCAGCTTTTGTAATCTGCTTCTTCGTCACGCTTTATGATCACTGGTGGCGAACTTCGATGCCCAGTGGATGTAATATACCTTAAATCCTTTACTGTATAGTGTAGGTTTATTCTTAGTTACTATGCCATAATTTCTTTATTGTATAGAGTAGGTTTGTTCTTAATTCCTACTAGTTACTGCCATCATTCGCTATCTAAAAAAATCAGATGTAGTCGACCGGGCCGAAACATTCGACTCTAACGGGCCAAGTTTTTAGCGAGCCATAATTGGGCCGGCCTGCGTCCTTCTTGGGCCTGAATGATTGGGGCCTTCACACATTGCGCCAGGCCCAAACTTATACCGGCCTATATTTTAGTTGGGCCTTTTGTCAACCCAGCGCTTAGTTTGGCCCAGGTAGCGTTGGGCCATTAATAGGCTGAATATTGTGCTGGCCTGTTATGGCCGAGATGAAACCACGTGCCTTTAGCAGGCCAAAATGCATGTTGGGCCTCAATTTTCACTAGTCATCGACGGGCCTTCAGTAGGACGAAATGTAGTCCGGGCCTTTTTGGGCCCAGTTAGCTCACAGGCCGTTACCAGGCCGAAACATATCACGGGCCTTAGTTGGCCCACTGATATCATGAGCCTTTAAGAGGACGAAAGCTTAGTACAGGCATCAACGGGCCGAATTACGCGACAGGCCTTTAACAGGCCCAAAGTCACGTTGGGCTTAACCGTTGCCACCTTTAGCACGGGCCGTTAGTGGGCCCGATGTCCCGTCGGACCATATATGGCCCATGGGCAGCACTGGCCATTCCCAGGCCGAAAGTCCCACCGGGCTGAAATGGGCCCATGTCTACATCAGGCCTCTAACAGGCCGAAAGTCATGGGCTGTAGTTGGGCCCAAATATTCGGCGAACAATTAATGAGCCAGATCTGGCTTCGGGCCACAAATGGGCCCAAATATTGGGCGAACAATTAACGGCCAGATCTGGCTTCGGGCCATAAATGGGCCCAAATATTGGGCGAACAATTAACGGGCCAGATCTGGCTTCGGGCCGTAAATGGGCCTTTATTAAGCAGGCCATTATTGGGCTGGTCCACTAGTATCTGATTAAGTACTATGGGCCTTTGACTCTACCGGCCTTTTTAACCTATATGGGCCTCTGTTGGGCCTAGCCACATGTCGACGTATCATAGGCATGTCTCCTCCAATGGACGGGCGACATCTGGCCCACTGACGAGCTGACAGGTGTTCCCTTCGGCCAATCAGAATTATACATGTGGAAATTTCCCATTGGCTAGGGATGTTAACGGGTTATCGTATCCAAAATCTGACCCGATATCTTAACATCGTTCTGTTATGTTGGATGCCACGTGTCGGTCACCCTTGACGAAAGCACTTCTGTGACGTGCGATTTATCATCATGGAAGTGGACACTTCCGTGATGATAATTTTGGTAATGTCATGGAACACTTCTACGACAGCACAGGTATGACTATCTTGATTCTGTCATAAAATCGTCATGGATGTACATGCATGACAAAAAATGCAACCTACTGTGACAAACACGTATCATCATGGAAGTGTATTTTTTTGTAGTGTGGTGAGTGGAACTTGGTAAGGAAACATTTATATAGTGTGCTGAAATTTTCTGTCACTTATTACTATGGAAACTAATCCTTTGAGGGGCTTGTTCGGGGTATCTTCACCCCAACCAGAAGAGCAAAGAGTTGCTCCTCAACCTACTAAACCTATTGAAAATATTTACTTTGAGATTCCTTCGGGTATGATAGAGAAACTGCTAGCTAATCCCTTTGCAGGAGATGGAACATTGCATCCCGATTTACACCTTATCTTTCTGGATGAAGTTTGTGGATTATTTAAGCTTGCAGGTATTCCCGATGATGTTGTCAAAAGGAAGGTATTCCCTTTATCTTTGAAGGGAGATGCATTGACATGGTATAGGCTATGTGATGATACGGGATCTTGGAATTATAAACAATTGAAGTTGGAATTTCACCAGAAATTCTATCCTATGCATCTTGTTCATCACGATCGTAATTACATATATAATTTCTAGCCTCACGAAGGAGAAAGCATCGCTCAAGCTTGGGGGAGGCTTAAGTCAATGTTATATTCATGCCCCAATCATGAGCTCTCCAGAGAAATGATTATTCAAAATTTTTATGCTCGCCTTTCTCTCAATGATCGCAACATGCTTGATACTTCCTGTGTTGGTTCTTATATGCTGAAGACTATTGAATTCAAATGGGACTTATTGGAAAGAATTAAATGCAACTCTGAAGATTGGGGTTCCGACGATGGTAAAGAGTCAGGTATGACACCTAAGTTTGATTGTGTTAAGTCTTTTATGAATACCGATGCTTTTCATGGATTTAGCGCTAAATATGGACTTGACTCTAAGATAGTAGCTTCTTTCTGTGAATCTTTTGCTACTCACGTTGATCTCCCTAAGGTGAAGTGGTTTAAATATAATCCTCCCATTGAAGTAAAGGTAGTTGCACCTATTACAGTTGAAGAAAAGACTGTCACCTATAGTGATCCTATTGTTCCTACTACTTATGTTGAGAAACCTCCTTTTCCTGTTAGGATAAAGGATCATGCTAAAACTTTGACTGTTGTTCATAAGAGTAATACTAGGACTTATACACCTCCTGAGCAAATCAAAGTTGAACCTAGTATTGCTATGGTTAAAGATCTCTTGGATGATGATTTAGATGGGCATGTTATTTATTTCTTCGGAGAGACTGCTAATATTGTTAGACCAGATACTAAGATACATAGACCTGTGGTAGGCATGCCTGTTAGTTCTGTTAAAATAGGAGATCATTGTTATCATGGCTTATCTAATATGGGTGCTAGTGCTAGTGCAATACCCTATGACTTATATAAAGAAATTATGCATGATATTGCACCCGTTGAATTGGAAGGTATTGATGTTACTATCAAACTTGCCAATAGAGATACTATTTCACCAATTGGGATTGTTAGAGATGTTGAAGTCTTGTGTGGGAAGGTTAAATATCCTGCTGATTTTCTTGTTCTTAGTTCCCCACAAGATGAATTTTGTCCCATTATTTTTGGTAGACCCTTCTTGAATACAGTTAATGCTAAGATTGATTGTGAAAAGGATATTGTTAAAATTGGCTTAGAGGGTATGTCGCATGAGTTTAATTTTGCTAAGTTTCGTAGACAACCTCGTGATAGAGAATCACCTAGTAAGGATGAGATTATTGGTCTTGCTTCTATTACCATGCCTCCTACTGATCCGTTAGAACAATATTTGCTAGACCATGAAAATGATATGTTTATGAAGGAAAGAAGGGAAATAGATAAAGTGTTCCTTCAACAGGAACCTATGCTGAAACACAACCTACCAGTTGAAATTCTAGGGGATCCCCCTCCACCCAAGGGTGATCCCGTGTTTGAACTCAAACCATTACCTGATAATCTTAAGTATGCTTATCTTGATGAAAAGAAAATATATCCTGTTATTATTAGTGCTAACCTTTCAGAGTAAGAAGAAGAAAGATTATTGAAAACTCTAAAGAAGCACCGTGCTGCTATTGGATATACTCTGGATGATCTCAAGGGCATTAGTCCCACGTTATGCCAACACAAAATTAATTTGGAGGATGATGCCCAACCAGTTAGAGATCCTCAACGACGATTGAATCCTAAGATGAAAGAAGTGGTAAGAAAGGAGATACTAAAGCTCCTTGAGGCAGGTATAATTTATCCCGTTGCTGATAGTGATTGGGTAAGCCCTGTCCATTGTGTTCCTAAAAAGGGAGGTATTGTCGTTGTTCCTAATGATAAAGATGAGTTGATCCCACAAAGAATTATTACAGGTTATAGGATGGTAATTGATTTCCATAAATTAAATAAAGCTACTAAGAAAGATCATTACCCTTTACCTTTTATCGATCAAATGCTAGAAAGACTGCCCAAACACATACATTTCTGCTTTCTAGATGGTTATTCTGGTTTCTCTCAAATACCTGTATCAGCGAAGGATCAATCTAAAATTACTTTTACTTGCCCTTTTGGTACTTTTGCTTATAGACATATGCCTTTTGGTTTATGTAATGCACCTGCTACCTTCCAAAGATGTATGATGGCTATATTCTCTGACTTTTGTGAAAAGATTTGTGAGGTATTCATGGATGATTTCTCCGTCTATGGATCCTCTTTTGATGATTGCTTGAGCAACCTTGATCGAGTTTTGCAGAGATGCGAAGACACGAGTCTCGTCTTGAATTGGGAAAAGTGCCACTTTATGGTTAATGAAGGCATTGTCTTGGGGCATAAGATTTTTGAGAGAGGTATTGAAGTTGATAAAGCTAAAGTTGATGCTATTGAAAAGATGCCATGTCCCAAGGACATAAAAGGTATAAGAAGTTTCCTTGGTCATGCCAGTTTTTATAGGAGGTTCATTAAAGACTTTTCTAAAATATCTAGGCCTCTGACTAATTTATTGCAAAAATATATTCCTTTTGTCTTTGATGATGATTGTGTAGAAGCATTTGAAATAATTAAGAAAGCTTTGATCACTGCACCTATTGTTCAGCCACCTGATTGGAATTTACCCTTTGAAATTATGTGTGATGCTAGTGAGTATGCTGTAGGTGCTGTTCTAGGGCAAAGAGTTGATAAGAAATTGAATTTTAGCCAGTATGCTAGTAAAACTCTTGATACTGCCCAGAAGAAATTATGCTACTACTGAAAAAGAGTTCTTAGCAGTTGTGTTTGCATGTGATAAGTTTAGACCTTATATTGTTGATTCCAAAGTTACTCTTCACACTGATCATGCTGCTATTAAATATCTTATGGAAAAGAAAGATGCTAAGCCTAGACTTATTAGATGGGTTCTCTTGCTCCAAGAATTTGATTTGCATATTATTGGTAGAAAGGGAGCTGAGAACCCCGTTGCAGACAACTTGTCTAGGTTAGAGAATGTTCTTGATGACCCACTGCCTATTGATGATAGCTTTCCTGATGAACAATTAGTGGTTGTTAATGCTTCTCGTACTGCTCCTTGGTATGCTGATTATGCTAATTACATTGTTGCTAAATTTATACCACCTAGTTTCACATACCAGCAAAAGAAAAAGTTCTTTTACAATTTAATACATTACTTCTGGGATGACCCACACCTTTATAAAGAAGGAGTAGATGGTGTTATTAGACATTGTATACCTGAGCATGAAAAGGAACAGATCCTACGCAAGTGTCACTTTGAATCCTATGGAGGACACCACGCTGGAGATAGAACTGCACATAAGGTATTGCAATCCGGTTTTTATTGGCGTACTCTCTTCAAAGATGCTCGTAAGTTTGTCTTATCTTGTGATGAATGTCAAAGAATTGGTAACATTAGTAGACATCAAGAAATGCCTATGAATTATTCTCTTGTTATTGAACCGTTTGATGTTTGGGGCTTTGATTATATGGGACCTTTTCCTGCCTCTAATGGTTACACACATATTTTAGTTGCTGTTGATTACGTTACTAAGTGGGTAGAAGCTATTCCAACTAGTAGTGCTGATCATAACACTTCTATTAAAATGCTTAAAGAAGTTATTTTTCCGAGGTTTGGAGTCCCTAGATATCTTATGCCTGATGGTTGTTCACATTTTATTCATGGTGCTTTCCGTAAGATGCTTGCTAAGTATGATGTTAATCATAGAATCGCATCTCCTTATCACCCGCAGTCTAGTGGTCAAGTAGAATTAAGCAATAGAGAGCTCAAATTAATTTTGCAAAAGACTGTGAATAGATCTAGAAAGAATTGGTCCAAGAAACTTGATGATGCATTATGGGCCTATAGAACTGCATACAAAAATCCTATGGGTATGTCTCCGTATAAGATGGTTTATGGAAAAGCTTGTCACTTACCTCTTGAACTTGAACATAAAACATATTGGGCTATTAAAGAGCTCAACTATGCCTTCAAACTTGCTGGTGAGAAGAGGTTATTTGACATTAGCTCACTTGATGAATGGAGAATCCAAGCCTATGAGAATGCCAAGCTATTCAAAGAAAAAGTCAAACACTGGCATGATAAAAGGATACAAAAGCGTGAGTTTAACATAGGTGATTATGTGTTATTATTCAACTCTCGTTTAAGATTTTTTACAGAAAAACTTCTCTCTAAATGGGAATGTCCTTACGTTATCGAGGAGGTCTATTGTTCCGGTGCCATAAAAATCAACAACTTCAAAGGCACAAGTCCAAGGGTGGTGAACGGTCAAAGAATTAAACATTATATCTCAGGTAATCCTATCAATGTTGAAACTAATATTATTGAAACCGTAACCCCAGAGGAATACATAAGGAACACTTTACAGAATGTTCTAGACTCCGAAAAGGAATAGGTATGTGGTATGGTAAGTAAACCAACTCCAAAACAATTCTAATGGCCATTTTTATAAGTTTTGGAATATTTAAGAATTTTAGAAAGAAAGAAGTAGTCCGGGAAGGACACGAGGCCTCCATGAGGGTGGAGGGCGCGCCCACCCTTCCTGGGTGCGCCCCCCTGTCTCGTGGCCACCTCGTGTGCCTCCCGGACTCCGTTTTCTTGCATGTTACGTATTTTGGTCGGTAAAAATTCATTATATAATCTCCCGAAGGCTTTGACCACCGTATCACGCAAATATCCTCTGTTTTCGTTTCGAGCTGCTTTTCTGACAGATCTAGTGAATCATGACGTCTCCAAGCGCCCCCAAGGACAAGTTTTTAGAGAGGGTTATCAACCCCTATCTCGCGGAGGTGCTGCAACACCCTCAAACCATTGAGATGCGTGAGGGGGTGCTGCACATCTGCGATGTGGAGGGACCAAGGCGTATC
Organism: Triticum dicoccoides; assembly: GCF_002162155.2. Taxonomy (NCBI): domain Eukaryota; kingdom Viridiplantae; phylum Streptophyta; class Magnoliopsida; order Poales; family Poaceae; genus Triticum; species Triticum dicoccoides. The sequence goes on from NC_041385.1 coordinate 625,258,673, forward strand.
GGAAGCATGGAGACAAAGCTCGAAGCCATGGAGTAACAAGTTTTCAAGTGCCAAGGGATGGTGGAGTGTGGACTCAATGCTAACCAGATGATGATCACGGAGTTCACCAACAACCACAAGCTGGATGCCAAGGTCATTGGGGAGACCATCATGAAGCTGCAAGAGAAAATCGAGCACCTCCAAGCCCAGATCTATGACCTGCAAAACCAAAACTGTGAGTATGAATATAGATTCAGGAGGATGAGTTTGGCTGCAGATTTGAGGATCCCGGAGACTCGATCATCCTTCTATGATGGTGAGCCTATGCCTTGGAAGATGGACGACAAGCCTACATCATCAACAACTCCTACTTCACCACCTCCGAGGACATAATCACATGGGTATGGGCACTCCCCTTGGCAACTGCCAAGCTTGGGGGAGGTGCCCTGGTATCGTATCACCATCACACTCCTATCTTTACCGTTTTATTTAGTTCAATCCTTTTAGTAGTATCTTGATCTAGTAGATTGAAGTTTTGATATCAAGTACTTTTGAGTTTTGCTTTGTGATCTCTTTTTGTAATCGAGTCTGTGAGCTATCTATAATAAAGATTAGTGTTGAGTCAAGGGCTTTGCTATCTTGCTATGATCTTGAGAAAGTAGAAGGAATAAAAAGAATAAAAGAGCTCATGTTGATCTTATGGATAGTAATGACTTCACACATAGAAAGTATGAGGCATAAAAGTTGTTGAGAGTTAACAAATGCAGTTTTGGTCATCGTTGCAATTAATAGGAAGTAATAAGGAAAGAGAGGTCTCACATACAAATATATTATCTTGTACATCTTTTATGATTGGGAGCACTCATTAAGTATGACATGCTAAAAGAGTTGATGTTGGACAAGGAAGACAACGTAATGGTTTATGTTTTCTCACATCTCAGTTAAAGTATATTGTCATTGACCTTCCAAACATGTTGAGCTTGCCTTTCCCCCTCATGCTAGCGAAAATTCCTGGCACCAAGTAGAGATACTCCTGTGCTTCCAAATATCTTTAAACCCAGTTTTGCCATGAGAGTCCACCATACCTACCTATGGATTGAGTAAGATCCTTCAAGTAAGTTGTCATGCTGCAGGCAATAAAAATTGTTCTCTAAATATGTATGACTTATTAGTGCAGAGAAAATAAGCTTTATACGATCTTGTTGTGGAAGCAATAAAAGCGACGTACTGCATAATAAAGGTCCACATACAAGTGGCAATATAAAGTGACATTCTTTTGCATTAAGATTTTGTGCATCCAACCCTAAAAGCACATGACAACCTCTGCTTCCCTCTGCGAAGGGCCTATCTTTTACTTTATGTTTTTACTTTATGCTTGAGTCAAGGTGATCTTTACCTTTCCCTTTTTCATTTTATCCTTTGGCAAGCTCCTCATGTTTGAAAGATCTTGATATATATATATATATATATATATATATATATATATCCAATTGGATGTAAGTTAGCATGGACTATTATTGTTGGCATCACCTAAAGGTGAATACGTTGGGAGGCAACACAATAAGCCCCTATCTTTCTCAGTGTCCGGTTGAAACTCCATAACCACAAGTATTGCGTGAGTGTTAGCAATTGTAGAAGACTACATGATAGTTGAGTATGTGGACTTGCTGAAAAGCTCTATTCTTGACTCTTTCTGATGTTATGACAAATTGCAATTGCTTCAATGACTAAGATTATAGTTTGTTAGTTCCCAATGAAGTTTCTGAACCATACTTGACATTGTGAATTGATTGTTACTTGAGCATAAGAAATTACATGATAAAATCTATATATGTTGTTGTTATAATAATGATCATGATGCCCTCATGTCCGTATTTTATTTTTATCGACACCTCTATCTCTAAACATGTGGACATATTTTTTCGATATTGGCTTCCGCTTGAGGACAAGCGAGGTCTAAGCTTGGGGGAGTTGATACGTCCATTTTGCATCATGCTTTTATATCAATATTTATTGCATTATGGGATGTTATTACACATTATATCTCAATACTTATGGCTATTCTCTCTTATTTTACAAGGTTTACCATGAAGAGGGGCGAACGCCGACAGCTGGAATTCTGACTGGAAAAGGAGCAACATTGGAAACCTATTCTGCACTGCTCCAAAAATCCTGAAACTCCACGGAAGTCAGTTTTGGTATTAATAAGAATTATTGAGCGAAAGAAACACCAGAGGGGGCCCACACCCTGGCCAGGAGGGTGGGGGCGCGTCCACCCCTACTGGGAGCGCCCCCTATCTCCTGGCCCCCCTGGTGGCCCTCCGGTGTCCATCTTCTGCTATATGAAGGCTTTTACCCTGGAAAAAAAATCAGAGGCAAGCTTACAGGACGAAAATCCACCGCCACGAGGCGGAAACTTGGTGGAACCAATCTAGAGCTCCGGCAGAGCTGTCCTGCCGGGGAAACTTCCCTCCGGGAGGGGGAAATCATCACCATCTTCATCACCAACGATCCTCTCATTGGGAGGGGGTCAATCTCCATCAACATCTTCACCAGCACCATCTCCTCTCAAAACCCTAGTTCATCTCTTGTATCCAATCTTGTATCAAAACCACAAATTGGTACCTGTGGGTTGCTAGTAGTGTTGATTACTCCTTGTAGTTGATGCTAATTGGTTTACTTGGTGTAAGATCATATGTTCAGATCCTTAATGCATATTATTACTCCTCTGATTATGAACATTAATATGCTTTGTGAGTAGTTACGTTTGTTCCTGAGGACATGGGTGAAGTCTTGCTATTAGTAGTCATGTGAATTTGGTATTCGTTCGATATTTTGATGAGATGTATGTTGTCTTTCCTCTAGTGGTGTTATGTGAACATCGACTGCATGACACTTCACCATTATTTGGGCCTAGAGGAAGGCATTGGGAAGTAATAAGTAGATGATGGGTTGCTAGAGTGACAGAAGCTTAAACCCTAGTTTATGCGTTGCTTTGTAAGGGGCTGATTTGGATCCATATGTCTAATGTTGTGGTTAGGTTTACCTTAATACTTCTTTTGTAGTTGCGGATGCTTGCAATAGGGGTTAATCATAAGTGGGATGCTTGTCCAAGTAAGGGCAGTACCCAAGCACTGGTCCACCCACATATCAAATTATCAAAGTACCGAACGCGAATCATATGAGCGTGATGAAAACTAGCTTGACTATAATTCCCATGTGTCCTCGGGAGCTCTTTTCTCATTATAAGAAATTTTCCAGGCTTGTCTTTTGCTACAAAAAGGATTGGGCCACCTTGCTGCACTTTATTTACTTTCATTGCTTGTTACTCGTTACAATTTATCTTATCACAAAATTATCTGTTACCTACAATTTCAGTGCTTGCAGAGAAAACCTTACTGAAAACCGCTTGTCATTTCCTTCTGCTCCTTGTTGGGTTCGACACTCTTATTTATCGAAAGGACTATGATAGATCCCCTATACTTGTGGGTCATCCGTGACTATATCTCGCTTAGCATGCAAATGGGCCAGTCCCAACTAGCGGGAACAACCAAGCGCCGACCTAAGTTACCAACCCGTCCATTCAGCGGTATAGAAGGTTCCCAAGGAGACTGGTTTAATTAGAACTAACAATTTATATCTATTATAACTCAACTTTCTATTTAGTGAAATATTGATACTCAGATTATTAATATTGGAGGGGGGTGTAGAGGATTGCAGTTCTAAGGAAAAAAATCATATCTCCTGGTTCACATGATTGCACCAAATGATTTTCACATGACAACAAATTTTCATGCCTAGTTTTCATAATCCTGAATTCCAAACAAGCCACAAATCTCTCATCAAATATTCAAGTAACGGTACCCGTAAAAAGAAGTACTCAAGTTACGGAAGCCCTTGAAGGAGATCTCTCTTTGAGATAGGCCCCTTGAAGGCCCTGGGATCTAACGAGTTTCTAGCTCCTTTTTTTAGCACAATTGGGATATCTTGAAAGAAAGTGTTTTACAGCTCTGCAATAATTCTTCCGCACTGGTATTATGCCCCCAGTGGTAAATGATATTGTCATTGTTTTGATCCCGAAGATTCCAAATCCTGTCAAGATAACCGATTTCAGGACCATTAGTTTGTGTAATGTAATTTACAAAGTAGTCTCAAAATGCATGGTCAACCACTTACGTCCCGTCCCGGATGACATCATTTCTCCCACATAGAGTGCCTTTCATTTCAGGGCGGATGACTATAGATAATTCTTTGGTTGCTTTCGAATGCATTCATCACATCAAACATGAAAGGATCTCATGAAGAGCTTTTGTGCCTATAAGCTGGATCTCTCTAAAGCTTATGACAGGCTTGATTGGAATTACCTTAAGCAAATGATGCAAAAAGCTTGGCTTTGCTCGGGTGGATTGGATAATGTCTTGTGTTACCTCGATGAGATATTCAGTAAAATCCAATGGAGTCATCTTGGTTATTTTGCATCGTTGCGTGGGCTATGACAGGGTGATCCATTATCCCCATACTTATTTTTGTTTGTTGCTAATGGTCTCTCTGCTTTGATAAACAAGGGTTGTACTTCTAGAGATATATCAATGCTAAAATTTGAAATTGACTAGAGGAGCTTCAGGCGTTTCACATCTCCTTTTTGCTGATGACACATTGTTGTTCTTCAAAGCTTGTAGCCAATAGGCTCTTTATGTGAAGAATGTTGTGGATATTTATGAAAAGGCAACATGGCAATTGTTGAACCCTGCTAAGAGCTCAATATTATTTGGTAGCTCTTACCCAAGCGTTGTTACTCTTGATGTTAAGGGTGTTCTGGATGTCACCGCTATAGGTTTTGAGGAGAAATACTTGGGGCTTCCTACACTGTATGGAAGGATGTCGAACAGAAAATTTCAGAATCTACAGGTGAAGTTGACCAAGCGTCTCTTCTCGTATAATGGGCATCCTACTCAAGCTGGAAAGGAAGTGCTCATAAAAGCTATTACACAGTCTATCCCTACCTACATTATGAGTGTTTTCAAGCTCCCTCTTGAAGTTTGTGATGATCTGAACCGCTTGGCGAGAAATTACTATTGGAGTGCCGAAGATGGTAAAAGGAAAACTCATTGGGTAGCTTGGAATAAGATGGCAAGGTCTAAGAAACAGGGGGCTTGGCTTTCGTGACTTCAGAAGCTTCAATTAGGCATTGTTGGCTAGGCAGCCCTAGCGCATTTTGATGTTTCTTGATAGTTTATGTGCAAGGGTGTTGGAATCCAAATATTTTCCGAACGACCATTTTGAGGACACGGTTTTCTCAGGCAGTCCCTCGCCTACTTGGTAGGCTATCTACTGTAATTTAGAGTTGCTGAAAAAGTGTCTTGTTTGGAGGATTGCCAATGGCCAAAAAAGTTTGTATTTCGCGGGATAGATGGATCGTTCATGGAGCTACCGGTGGTCTGATTTTGGCCAAAGGAAGATGTCATTTTAGGTGGGTCTCTGAGCTGCTTGATCACAATGGTGCACGGGATTTAGGTCGAATCCAGCAGTACTTTTTGCCCGTCGACATAATTGAGATTTGCAAGATTAGGCCATTCCGTAGGCTAGGGTAAGATTTTATTGCTTGGGTGCCAGAGAAAAATGGTATATTCACAGTTCGTAGTGCCTATAGACTTGTTGTAGATGATCTGGCCGGCCCGCTGATTGCCTCTTCTAGCTCCAACCCCAACGGGCGTGAAGGGTGGAAGGCGATCTGGTCCTGCCCTGTGCCTCCAAAGGTTTTACCATTTGCATGGTGACTTGCAACGGATTCTCTAGCCAGATGGTGAAACAAACATAAAAGGTCACTTGAGGTTTTCAAAACGTGTCTCGTTTATGGTATGGAGGATGAGGATAGCTTTCATGTATTTGAAGGAAACATGCCCTAGAGGCAATAATAAAGTTATTATTTATTTCCTTATTTCATGATAAATGTTTATTATTCATGTTAGAATTGTATTAACTGCAAACTTAGTACATGTGTGAATACATAGACAAAACATAGTGTCCCTAGTATGCCTCTACTTGACTAGCTCGTTAATCAAAGATGGTTAAGTTTCCTAACAATAGACATGTGTTGTCATTTGATGAACGGGATCACATCATTAGGAGAATGATGTGATGGACATGACCCATCCGTTAGCTTAACATTATGATCCTTACAGTTTCATTGCTACTGCTTTCTTCATGACTTATACATGTTCCTTAGACTATGAGATTATGCAACTCCTGAATACCGGAGGAACACTTTGTGTGCTACCAAACGTCACAATGTAAATGCGTGATTATAAAGGTACTCCATAGGTGTCTCCTAAGGTGTTTGTTGGGTTTGCATAGATCGAGATTAGGATTTGTCACTTCGTGTTTTGGAGAGGTATCTCTGGGCCCTCTCGGTAATGCTCATCACTATAAGCCTTGCAAGCATTGTAACTAATGAGTTAGTTGTGGGATGAAGTATTATAGAACGAGTAAAGAGACTTGCCGGTAACGAGATTGAACTAGGTATGATGATACAGACGACCAAATCTCGGGCAAGTAACATACCGATGACAAAGGGAACAACGTATGTTGTTATGTGGTTTGACCGATAAAGATCTTCATAAAATATGTAGGAGCCAATATAAGCATCTAGGTTCCGCTATTGGTTATTGATCGGAGATGTGTCTCGATCATGTCTACATACTTCTCGAACCCGTAGGGTTCGCACGCTTAAAGTTCGATGACGATTTGTATTATGAGTTATGTGTTTTGATGACCAAAGTTTGTTTGAAGTCCCGGATGAGATCACGGACGTGACGAGGAGTCTCGAAATGGTCAAGACGTAAAGATTGATATATTGGAAGGCTATATTCGGACATCGGAAAGGTTCCAAGTGATTCAGGTATTTTTTGGAGTACCGAGGAGTTACGGGAATTCACCGGGAGAAGTAATGGGCCTTATTGGGCCATACGGGAAATAGAGGAGGCAGGCCAAGGGGAGGTGGCGCCCTCCCCCCCATGGGTCCGAATTGGACTAGGGGAGGGGGGCGGCGCGCCGGCGCACCCCTTGCCCTTTCCTACTCCCTCTCTCCTTCCTTCTCTCCTACTCCTAAAAGGGAAAGGATTCCTACTAGGAATTGGAAGTCCTAGTAGGACTCCATATGCTTGGCGCGCCCCCTAGGCCGGCCGCCTCCTCCCTTCCTCCTTTATATACGGGGGAGGGGAGCACCCCAAGGACACACAAGTTTCTCTCCCAACCGTGTGCGGTGCCCCCTTCCACAGTTACACACCTCGATCATACCATCGTAGAGCTTAGGCGAAGCCCTGCGCCGGTAGCATCATTATCACCATCACCACACCGTTGTGCTGACGGAACTCAACCTCGTCCTCAACTGGATCACGAGCACGAGGGATGTCATCGAGCTGAACATGTGCTAAACGCGGAGGTGCCGTACATTCGGTACTTGGCTTGGTTGGATCGCGAAGACGTTCGACTACATCAATCGCGTTATTGAAACGATTTCGCTTTCGGTCTACGAGGGTACATGGACACACTCTCCCCTCTCGTTGCTATGCATCATCCAGATAGATCTTGCGTGATCGTAGGATTTTTTTTGAAATTACCGCGTTCCCCAACAGTGGTATCAGAGCCAGGTCTATGCGTAGATGTTATATGCACGAGTAGAACACAAAGAGTTGTGGGCGATAATATTCATACTGCTTACCACCAACGTCTTACTTTGATTCGGTGGTATTTTTGGATGAAGCGGTCCGGACCGACATTACATGACCGCGTTCATGAGACTGGTTCTACCGACGTGCTTTTACAGATAGGTGGCTAGCGGGTGTCTATTTCTCCAACTTTAGTTGAATCGAGTTTGACTATGACCAGTCCTTGTTGAAGGTTAAAACAACACACTTGACACAAAATCGTTGTGGTTTTGATGCATAGGTAAGAACGGTTGTTACTAGAAGCCCGTCGCAGCCACGTAAAACTTGCAACAACAAAGTAGAGGACGTCTAACTTGTTTTTGGAGGGCTTGCTGTGATGTGATATGGTCAAGGCATGATGTGATATAAATTGTTGTATGAGATGATCATGTTTTTTAACAAAGTTATCGGCAACTGGCAGGAGCCATATGGTTGTCGCTTTATTGTATGCAATGCAATCGTCATGTAATTGTTTTACTTTATCACTAAGCGGTAGCGATAGTCGTAGTAACAATAGTTTGCGAGACGACAACGATGCTACGATGGAGATCAAGGTGTCACGCCGGTGACGATGGAGATCATGACGATGCTTCGGTGATGGAGATCATGAGCACAAGATGATGATGGCCATATCATGTCATATATTTTGATTGCATGTGATGTTTATCTTTTATGCATCTTATTTTGCTTAGTACGGTCGTAGCACTATAAAATGACCCCTTACTAAATCTCAAGGTATAAGTGTTCTCCCTGAGTATGCATCGTTGCTATAGTTCGTCGTGCCAGACACCACGTGATGATCGGGTGTGATAAGCTCTACGTTCACATACAACGGGTGCAAACTAGTTTTGCACACGCAGAATACTCGGGTTAAACTTGACGAGCCTAGCATATGCATATAAGGCCTCGAAACACTGGAGACCGAAAGGTCGAGCGTGAATCATATAGTAGATATGCTCAACATAGTGATGTTCACCATTGAAAACTACTCCATCTCACGTGATGATCGGACATGGTTTAGTTTATTTGGATCACGTGATCATTTAGATGACTAGAGGGATGTCTATCTAAGTGGGGGTTCTTAAGTAATATGATTAATTGAACTTTAATTTATCATGAACTTAGTCCTGATAGTATTTTGCAAATTATGGTGTAGATCAATAGCTCACATTATAACTTCCCTATGTTTTTATATGTGTTCCTAGAGAAAACTAAGTTGAAAGATGATAGTAGCAATGATGCGGACTGGGTCTGTCATGTGAGGTTTATCCTCATTGCTGCACAAAAGAATTATGTCCTTGATGCACCGCTAGGTGACAGACCCGCAGGAGCAGACGCAGACGTTATGAACGTTTGGCTAGCTTAATATGATGACTACTTGATAGTTTAGTGCACCATGCTTTATGGCTTAGAACCGGAACTTCAAAAAAGTTTTGGACACCACAGAGCATATGAGATGTTCCAAGAGATGAAATTGGTATTTTAGACTCATGCCCGTGTCAAGAGGTATGAGACCTCCGACAAGTACTTCGCCCAAAAGATGGAGGAGAACTTCTCAACTAGTGAGCATGTACTCAGAATGTCTGGGTACTACAATTGCTTGAATCAAGTGGGAGTTAATCTTCCAGATAAGATAGTGATTAACAAAGTTCTCTAGTCACCATCACCAAGTTACTCAAACTTCGTGATGAACTATAGTATGCAAGGAATGACGAAAACGATTCCCGAGCTCTTCGTGATGCTGAAATCAACGAAGGTAGAAATCAAGAAAGAACATCAAGTGTTGATGATTGACAAGACCACTAGTTTCAAGAAAAGGGAAAAGGGAAAGAAAGGGAACTTCAAGTAGAATGGCAAGCAAGTTGTCACTCCCGTGAAGAAGCCCAAAGCTGGACCAAAGCCTAAAACTGAATGCTTCTACTGCAAAGGAAATGGTCACTGGAAGCGGAAATGCCCTGAATATTTGGTGGATAAGAAGGATGACAAAGTGAACAAAGGTATATTTGATATACATGTTATTGATGTGTTCCTTACTAGTGTTCATAGTATCCCCTGGGTATTTGATACTTGTTCGGTTGCTAAGATTAGTAACTCGAAACAGGAGTTACAGAATAAACACAAACTAGTTGAGGGTGAAGTGACGATGTGTGTTGGAAGTGATTCCAAGATTGATATGATCATCATCGCACACTCCCTATACTCTCGAGATTAGTGTTGAACCTAAATAAATGTTACTCCCTCCGTCCGAAAGTACTTGTCATCAAAATTGACAAAAAGGATGTATCTAGAACTAAAATACATCTAGATACATCCCTTTTTATTCATTTTGATGACAAGTATTTCCGGACGGAGGGAGTATTTGGTGTTTGTGTTAAGCATCAATATGATTAGATCATGTTTATTGCGATACGATTATTCATCCAAGACAGAGAATAATTGTTATTCTGTTTACATGAATAAAACCTTCTATGGTCATACACCCAATGTTGATGGTTTATTGAATCTTGATCGTAGTGATACACATATTCATAACATTGATGCCAAAAGAGGCAAAGTTGATAATGATAGTGCAACTATGGCACTGCCGTTTAGGTCATATTGGTGTAAAGCGCATGAAGAAACTCCATGATGATGGGCTTTTGGAATCACTTGATTATAATCATTTGATACTTGCGAACCGTTCCCTATGGGCAAGATGACTAAAACTCCATTCAACGGAACAATGGAACAAGCTAATGAATTATTGGAAATAATACATACCGATGTATGCGGTCCGATGAGTGTTGAGGCTCGTGGCAAGTATCGTTATTTTCTGACCTTCATAGTTGATTAGAGCAGATATGGGTATATCTACTTAATGAAACACAAGTCTGAAACATTTGAAAAGTTCAAAGAATTCCAGAGTGAAGTAGAGAATCATTGTAACAAGAAAATAAAGTTTATACGATCTAATCATGGAGGTGAATATTTGAGTTACGAGTTTGGCCTTTATTTAAAACAATGTGGAATAGTTGCACAACTCACACACCCTGGAACACCACAGCGTAATGGTGTGTCCGAACATCGTAACCGCACTTTATTAGATATGGTGTGATCTATGATGTCTGTTACCGATTTACCACTATCATTTTGGGATTATGCATTAGAGACAAATGCATTCACGTTAAACAAGGCACCATCAAAACCCGTTGAGACAACACCTTACGAACTATGGTTTGGCAAGAAACCAAAGTTGTCGTTTCTTAAAATTTGGGGTTGCGATGCTTATGAGAAAAAAAACTTCAACCTAATAAGCTCGAATCCAAATCAGAGAAATACTCTTCATAGGATACCCAAAGGAAACTGTTGGGTACACCTTCTATCACAGATCCGAAGGCAAGATCGTTGCTAAGAATGGATCCTTTCTAGAGAACGAGTTTCTCTCGAAAGAAGTGAGTGGGAGGAAAGTAGAACTTGATGAGGTAATAGTACCTTCTCCAGAATTGGAAAGTAGTTCATCACAGAAATCAGTTCCAGTGATTCCTAGACCAATTAGTGAGGAAGCTAATGATGATGATCATGAAACTTCAGATCAAGTTACTACCGAACCTCGTAGGTCTTCAAGAGTATGATCCGCACCAGAGTGGTACGGTAATCCTGTTCTGGAAGTCATGTTACTAGACTATGATGAAACCTATGAACTATGAGGAAGCGATATTGAGCCCAAATTCTGTGAAATGGCTTGAGAGCATGAAATCTGAGATGGGATCCATGTATGAGAACAAAGTGTGGACTTTGGTGGACTTGCCCGATGATCGGCAAGCCATAGAAAATAAGTGGATCTTCAAGAGGAAGAGTGGACGCTGGTAGTAGTTTTACTATCTACAAAGCTCGACTTGTCGCAAAAAGTTTTTCGACAAGTTCAAGGTGTTGACTACAATGAGATTTTCTCAACTATAGCGATGCTTAAATCCGTCTGAATCATGTTAGCAATTGCCATATTTTATGAAATCTGGCAATTGTATGTTAAAACTGCATTCCTTAAATAGATATTTCTTAAAGAAGGGTTGTATATGATGCAACCAAAAGGTTTTGTCAATCCTAATGGTGCTAAACAAAGTGTGCGAGCTCCAGCGATCCATCTGTGGACTGGTGCAAGCATCTCGGAGTTGGAATATATGCTTTGATAAGCTGATCAAAGTATATGGTTTTATACAGACTTATGGAGAAGCCTGTATTTACAAAAAAGTGAGTGGGAGCACTACAACCTTTCTGATAACTATATGTGAATGACATATTGTTGATCGAAAATGATGTAGATTTTTCTGGAAAGCATAAAGGAGAGTTTGAAAGGAGATTTTCAAAGAAATAACTCGGTGAAGCTGCTTACATATTGGGCAACAAGATCTATAGAGATAGATCAAGATGGTTGATAAGATTTTTCAATGAGTATATACCTTGACAAGTTTTTTGAAAGAGTTCAAAATGGATCAGTTAAAGAAGGAGTTCTTGTCTGTATTACAAGGTGTAAAATTGAGTAAGACTCAAAGCCCGACCACGGCAGAAGATAGAAAGAGAATGAAAGTCATTCCCTATGCCTCAGACATAGGTTCTATAAAGTATGCTATGTTGTGTACCAAACCTATTGTGCACCTTGCCATGAGTTTTGCAAGGGGGTACAATAGTGATCTAGGAGTAGATCATTGGACAACGGTCAAAATTATCCTTAGCGAGGACTAAGGAAATGTTTCTCGGTTATGGAGGTGATGAAGAGTTCATCGTAAAGAGTTATGTTGATGTAAACTTTACACCAATCCAGGTAACTCTGAGTCTTAATCTGGATACATATTGAAAGTGGGAGCAATTAGCTAAAGTAGCTTCATGCAGAGCATTGTAGACATAGAATATTTGCAAAACATATACGGCTCTGAATGTGACAGATCCATTGACTAAAATTCTCTCATGAGCAAAACATGATCACACATTAGTACTCTTTGGGTGTCAATCACATAGCGATGTGAACTAGATTATTGACTCTAGTAAACCCTTTGGGTGTTGGTCACATGGCGATGTCAACTATGGGTGTTAATCACATACATATGTGAACTATTGGTGTTAAATCACTTGACGGTGTGAACTAGATTATTGACTCTAGTGCAAGTGGGAGACTGAAGGAAATATGCCCTAGAGGCAATAATAAAGTTATTATTTATTTCCTTATTTCATGATAAATGTTTATTATTCATGCTAGAATTGTATTAACTGGAAACTTAGTACATGTGTGAATACATAGACAAAACATAGTGTCCCTAGTATGCCTCTACTTGACTAGCTCATTAATCAAAGATGGTTAACTTTCCTAATCATAGACATGTGTTGTCATTTGATGAACGAGATCACATCATTAGGAGAATGATGTTATGGACATGACCCATCCATTAGCTTAGCATTATGATCGTTATAGTTTCATTGCTAATGATTTCTTCATGACTTATACATGTTCCCCAGACTATGAGATTATGCAACTCCCGAATACCGGAGGAACACTTTGTGTGCTACCAAACGTCAAAACGTAAATGGGTGATTATAAAGGTGCTCTACAGGTGTCTCCAAAGGTGTTTGTAGGGTTGGCATAGATCGAGATTAGGATTTGTCACTCCGTGTTTCAGAGAGGTATCTCTGGGCCCTCTCGGTAATGCTAATCACTATAAGCCTTGCAAGCATTGTAACTAATGAGTTAGTTGCAGGATGAAGTATTACGGAGCAAGTAAAGAGACTTGCCAATAACGAGATTGAACTAGGTATGATGATACAGATGATCGAATCTTGGGCAAGTAACATACCAATGAAAAAGGGAACAACGTATGTTGTTATGCGGTTTGACCGATAAAGATCTTCGTAGAATATGTAGGAGCCAATATGAGCATCCAGGTTCTGCTATTGGTTATTGATCGGATATGTGTCTCGATCATGTCTACATACTTCTCGAACCCTGCTCCTCTTGAGCACTGCATTGGTTTTCCTTTGAAGAGGAAAGGGTGATGCAGCAAAGTAGCGTAAGTATTTCCCTCAGTTTTTGAGAACCAAGGTATCAATCCAGTAGGAGGCTCCATGCAAGTCCTTCTTACCTACACAAACAAACAAGAACCTCGCAACCAACACGATAAAGGGGTTGTCAATCCCTTCACGACCACTTGCGAAAGTGAGATCTGATAGAGATAATAAGATAAGATAAATATTTTTTGGTATTTTTATGATATATATTGGAAAGTAAAGATTGCAAAATAAAGTAAGTTGGAAACTTATATGATGGAAAATAGACCCGGGGGCCATAGGTTTCACTAGTGGCTTCTCTCAAGATAGCATAAGTATTACGGTGGGTGAACAAATTATTGTCGAGAAATTGATAGAAAAGTGCATAGTTATGAGAATATCTAGGCATGATCATGTATATAGGCATCACGTCTGCAACAAGTAGACCGACTCCTACCTGAATCTACTACTATTACTCCACACATCGACCGCTATCCAGCATGCATCTAGAGTATTAAGTTCATAAGAACGGAGTAACGCATTAGGCAAGATGACATGATGTAGAGGGATAAACTCAAGCAATATGATATAAACCCCATCTTTTTATCCTCAATGGCAACAATACAATACGTGCCTTGCTGCCCCTGCTGTCACTGGGAAAGGACACCGCAAGATTGTACCCAAAGCTAAGCACTTCTCCCATTGCAAGAAAAGATCAATCTAGTAGGCCAAACCAAACTGATAATTCGGAGAGACTTGCAAAGATAACCAATCATACATAAAAGAATTTAGAGGAGATTCAAATATTTCTCATAGATAAACTTGATCATAAACCCACAATTCATCAGATCTCGACAAACACACCACAAAAAGAGTTACATCAAATAGATCTCCAAGAAGATCAAGGAGAAGTTTGTATTGAGATTCAAAGAGAGAGAAGAAGCCATCTAGCTAATAACTATGGACCTGAAGGTCTGTGGTAAACTACTCACAACTCATCGGAGAGGCCTTGGCGATGATGTAGAAGCCCTCCATGATCGATTCCCCCTCCGGTGGAGCGTCGGAAATGGCTCCAAGATGGGATCTCACGGGTACAGAAGGTTGCGGCGGTGGAAATAGATTTTCGTGGTGCTCATCGGTGTTTTCAGGGTATGCAAGTATATATAGGCAAAGGAGGTCGGTCAGGGGATCCATGAGGGTGGGGGCGCACCCACCCCCCCTAGGGCGCGCCCTGGACCCTCATGGCCGCCTCGGCTGCTTCTTGGCGTCCACTCCAAGTCTCCCGGATTGCGTTTGTTCCAAAAAGATCTCTCCCAAAGGTTTCATTCCATTTGGACTCCGTTTGATATTCCTTTCCTTTGAAACAGTGAAATAGGCAAAAAACAGCAACTTGGGTTGGGCCTCCTGTTAATAGGTTAGTCCCAAAAATGATATAAAAGTGTATAGTAAAGCCCATAAATATCCAAAATGGGTAATATAATAGCATGGAACAATAAAAAATTATAGATACGTTGGAGACGTATCAAGCATCCCCAAACTTAATTCCTGCTCGTCCTCGAGTAGGTAAATGATAAAAACAGAATTTTTGATGTGGAATGCTACCTAGCATATTTCTCAATGTAACTTTCTTTATTGTGGCATGAATGTTCAGATCCAAATGATTCAAGATAAAATTTCATATTAACATAAAAATAGTAATACTTCAAGCATACTAACAAGTAATCATGTCTTATCAAAATAACATAGCCAAAGAAAGCTTATCCCTACAAAATCATATAGTTAGGCTATGCTTCATTTTCATCACATAAAATACTCCCATCATGCACAACCCCGGTTCCAGCCAAGCAATTGGTTCATACTTTTTAACGCGCTTCAACTTTTTCAACTCTCACGCAATACATGAGCGCAAGCCATGGATATAGCACTATATGTGGAATAGGATGGTGGTTGTGGAGAAGACAAAAAGGGAGAAGATAGTCTCACATCAACTAGGCGTATCAACGGGCTATGGAGATGCCTATTAATAGATATCAATGTGAGTGAGTAGGGATTGCCATGCAATGGATGCACTAGAGCTATAAATGTATTAAAGCTCAACAAAAGAAACTAAGTGGGTGTGCATCCAACTTGCTTGCTCACGAAGACCTAGGGCATTTTGAGGAAGCCCATCATTGGAATATACAAGCCAAGTTCTATAATGAAAAATTCCCACTAGTATATGTAAGTGACAACATAGGAGACTCTCTATCATGAAGATCATGGTGCTACTTTGAAGCACAAGTGTGGAAAAAGGATAGTAACATTGTCCCTTCTCTCTCTTTCTCTCTTTTTCGATGGGCATTGGCCTCTTTTTTTTTGTTTGGCCTTCTTTGGCCTATTTTATTTTTCATAAAGTCCGAAGTCTTATCCCGACTTGTGAGGGAATCATAGTCTCCATCATCCTTTCCTCACTTGGGACAATGCTCTAATAATGAAGATCATCACACTTCTATTGATTTACAACTCAAGATTACAACTCAATACTTAGAACAAAATATGACTCTATGTGAATGCCTCCGGCGGTGTACCGGGATATGCAATGAATCAAGAGCGACATGTATGAAAAAACTATAAAGGTGGCCTTGCCACAAATACGATGTCAACTACATGATCATGCAAAAGCAATATGACAATGATGGAGCGTGTCATAATAAACGGAATGGTGGAAAGTTGCATGGTAATATCTCGGAATGGCTATGGAAATGCCATAATAGGAAGGTATGGTGGTTTTTTTGAGGAAGGTAAATGGTGGGTGTATGATATCGGCGAAAGTTGCGCGACACAAGAGAGGCTAGCAATGGTGGAAGGGTGAGAGTGTGTATAATCCATGGACTCACATTAGTCATAAAGAACTCATATACTTATTGCAAAAGTTCATTAGCCCTCGAAGCAAAGTACTACTACGCATGCTCCTAGGGGAAGGGTTGGTAGGAGTTAACCATCGCGCGATCCCGACCTCCACACATAAGGAAGGCAATCAAAAGAGCACCCCATGCAACAAATTTGTTACACAACTTTTACCATACGTGCATGCTACAGGACTTGCCAACTTCAACACAAGTATTTCTCAATTTCACAATTACCCAACTAGCATGACTCTAACATTACCACCTTTATATCTCAAAACAATTATCAAGCATCAAATTGATCATAGTATTCAATGCACTTTCTATGATAGTTTTTATTATACCCAACTTGGATGCCCATCATATTAGGACCAATTTTATAACCAAAGCAAATACCATGTTGTTCTAAAAGACTCTCAAAATAATATCAGTGAAGGATGAGAGATCAATAATTTCTACAAAATAAAACTACCACCATGCTCTAAAAAGATATAAGTGAAGCACTAGAGCAAAACTGTCTAGCTCAAAAGATATAAGTGAAGCACATAGAGTATTCTAATAAATTCCGAATCATGTTTGTCTCTCCCAAAAGGTGTGTACAGCAAGGATGATTGTGGTAAACTAAAAAGCAAAGATTCAAACCACACAAGACGCTCCAAGCAAAACACATATCATGTGGTGAATAAAAATATAGCTCCAAGTAAAGTTACCAATAGACGAAGACGAAAGTGGGGATGCCTTCTGGGGCATCCCCAAGCTTAGGCTTTTGGTTGTCCTTGAATTATCTTGGGGTGCCATGGGCATCCCCAAGCTTAGGCTCTTGTCACTCCTTATTCCATAGTCCATCAAATCTTTACCCAAAACTTGAAAACTTCACAACACAAAACTCAACAGGAAATCTCATGAGCTCCGTTAGTGCAAGAAAGAAAAACCACCACTTAAGGTACTGTGATGAACTCATTCTTTATTTATATTGGTGTTAAACCTACTCTATTCCAACTTTTCTGTGGTTCATACCTGATACATCTCCAACGTATCTATAATTTTTTATTTTTCCATGCTATTATATTACCCGTTTTGGATGTTTATGGGCTTTACTTTACACATTTATATCATTTTTGGGACTAACCTACAAACCGGAGGCCCAGCCCGTATTGCTGTTTTTTTTGCCTATTTCAGTGTTTCGAAGAAAAGGAATATCAAACGGAGTCCAAATGGAATGAAACCTTCGGGAGCATGATTTTTGGAACAAACGTGATCCAGAGGACTTGGAGTGGAAGTCAAGAAACAACGGAGGCGGCCACGAGGGTGCCCAGCGTGTCCCCTAGGGCTGGGCTCGCCCCCCACCCTCGTGGGCCCCTCGGGAGTCCACCGACCTACTTCTTCCTCCTATATATACCCATATACCCTAAAAACATCAGAAGCGACCACGAAAAACTATTTCCACCGTCGTAACCTTCTGTATCCGCGAGATCCCATCTTGGAGCCTTCGTCGGCGCTCCGTTGGAGGGGGAATCGATCATGGAGGGCATCTACATCTCTCCAAGGCCTCTCCGATGAGTTGTGAGTAGTTTACCACAGACCTTCGAGTCCATAGTTATTAGCTAGATGGCTTCTTCTCTCTCTTTGAATCTCAATACCATGTTCTCCTCGATCTTCTTGGAGATCTATTCAATGTAACTCTTTGTGCGGTGTGTTTGTCGAGATCTGATGAATTGTGGGTTTATGATCAAGTTTATCTATGAGAAATATTTGAATCTCCTCTGGATTCTTTTATGTGTGATTAAGTTATCTTTGCAAGTCTCTTCGAATTATGAGTTTGGTTTGGCCTACTAGATTGATCTTTCTTGCAATGGGAGAAGTTCTTAGCTTTGGGTTCAATCTTGCGGTGTCCTTTCCCAGTGACAGCAGGGGCAGCAAGGCACGTATTGTATTGTTGCCATCGAGGATAAAAAGATGGGGTTTATATCATATTGCATGAGTTTATCCCTCTACATCATGTCATCTTTCTTAATGCGTTACTCTGTTCTTTATGAACTTAGTACTCTAGATGCAAGCTGGATAGCGGTCGATGTGTGGAGTAATAGTAGTAGATGCAGGCAGGAGTCGGTCTACTTGTAACGGACGTGATGCCTATATACATGATCATGCCTAGATAATCTCATAATTATTCGCTTTTCTATCAATTGCTCGACAGTAATTTTTTCACCCACCATAATACTTATGCTATCTTGAGAGAAGCCACTAGTGAAACCTATAGCACCCGGGTCTATCTCTTATCATATAAGCTTTCAATCTACTTTTATTTGCATCTTTACTTTTCCTATCTATATTATAAAATACCAAAAATATATTCATATTATCTCTATCAGATCTCACTTTCGCAAGTGGCCTTGAAGGGATTGACAACCCCTTTATTGCGTTGGCTGCGAGTTCTTGTTTGTTTGTGTAGGTGCGTGGGACTTTTGAGGAGCCTCCTACTAGATTGATACCTTGATTCTCAAAAACTGAGGGAAATACTTACGCTACTATTGCTGCATCACCCTTTCCTCTTCAAGGAAAACCAACGCAAGCTCAAGACGTAGCAAGAAGGATTTCTGGCGCCGTTGCTGGGGAGGTCTTCGCTCAAGTCAAGACATACCAAGTACCCATCACAAACTCATCTCCCTCGCACTTACATTATTTGCCATTTGCCTCTCGTTTTCCTCTCCCCCACTTCACCTTTGCCATTTTATTTGCCCTCTCTTTCCCAATCCCCTCTCTCTTCCGCTTGCCTTTTTGTTTGCTTGTGTGTTGGATTGCTTGTCGCGATGGCGCAAGATAATACCGAATTGTGTGACTTTTCCAATACCAATAACAATGATTTGCTTAGTACTCCGATTGCTCCTCTTAATGATGTTGAGTCTTGTGAAATCAATGCTGCTTTGCCGAACCTTGTTAGGAAAGATCAATTCTCCGACCTTCCTAGTGAAGATGCCGCTACCCATCTAAACAACTTTGTTGATTTGTGTGAGATGCAAAAGAAGAAAGATACGGATAATGATATTGTTAAATTGAAGTTATTTCCCTTTTCGCTTAGAGATTGTGCTAAAGTTTGGTTTTCGTCTTTGCCTAAGAATAGTATTGATTCATGGAATAAGTGCAAAGATGCTTTTATCTCTAAGTATTTTCCTCCCACTAAGATCATCTCTCTTAGGAACGATATTATGAAATTTAAACAACTTGATCATGAGCATGTTGCCCAATCTTGGGAAAGAATGAAATTAATGATTCGCAATTGCCCTACTCATGGTTTGAATTTATGGATGATCATACAAATTTTTTATGCCGGATTGAATTTTGCTTCTAGAAACCTTTTAGATTTGGCCGCGGGAGGCACGTTTATGGAATTCACCTTAGGAGAAGCTACTAAACTCCTTGATAACATTATGGCTAATTATTCTCAATGGCACACCGAAAGATCTACTAGTAGAAAAGTGCATGATATAGAAGAAATTAATGTTTTGACTGGAAAGATGGATGAACTTATGAAATTGTTTTCTACTAAGAGTGCTTCTATTGATCCGAATGATATGCCATTGTCTACTTTGATTGAGAATAATAACGAATCTATGGATGTGAATTTTTTTGGTAGGAATAATTTTGGTAACAATGCTTATAGAGGAAACTTTAATCCTAGACCGTTCCCTAGTAATTCCTCTAATAATTATGGAAATTCCTACAATAATTCTTATGGTAATTTTAATAAGATGCCCTCTGATTTTGAGAATAGGGTGAAAGAATTTATGATCTCTCAAAAGAATTTTAATGCCATGCTTGAAGAAAAATTGCTTAAAGTTGATGATTTGGCTAGGAACGTTGACAGACTTTCGCTTGATGTTGATTATTTGAAACTTAGATCTACTCCTCCTAAGCATGATATCAATGAGTCTCTCAAAGATATGAGAATTTCCATTGATGAGTGCAAAGAAAGAACCGCTAGATTGCGTGCTAAGAAAGATTGCTTTGTAAAAGCATGTTCTTCTAGTTTCCATGAAAATAATGATGAAGATCTAAAAGTTATTGATGTGTCCCCTATTAAATCTTTGTTTTGCAATATGAATCTTAATAATGATGGGACTGAAGATGAGTCAACTTTAGTTAAAAGGCGTCCCAATGATTCAGAGTTCTTAGATCTTGATGCTAAATTTGGTAAAAGTGGGATTGGAGAGGTCAAGACTTTAAATAGCGTTGAACCCACTATCTTGGATTTCAAGGAATTTAATTATGATAATTGTTCTTTAGAAGGTTGTATTTCCTTGTTGCAATCCGTTTTGAATTCTCCTCATGCTTATAGTCAAAATAAAGCATTTACCAAACATATTGTTGATGCCTTGATGCAAACTTTTGATGAAAAACTTAATTTGGAAGTTTCTATACCTAGAAAACTTAACGATGAGTGGGAACCTACTATAAAGATTAAAATTAAAGATCACGAGTGTTATGCTTTGTGTGATTTGGGTGCTAGTGTTTCCATGATTCCGAAAACTTTATGTGATATTCTAGGTTTCCATGATCTTGATGATTGCTCTTTAAATTTGCACCTTGCGGATTCCGCCATTAAAAAGCCAATGGGAAGGATCAATGATGTTCTCATTATTGCAAATAGGAATTTGGTGCCTGTAGATTTTATCGTTCTTGACATAGATTGCAATCTTTCATGTCCTATTATTCTTGGTAGACCTTTCCTTAGAACGATTGGTGCGGTTATTGATATGAAGGAAGGGAATATTATATTCCAATTCCCATTAAGGAAAGGCATGGAGCACTTTCCAAGAAAGAAAGTCAAATTACCTTATGAATCTATCATGCGAGCTACTTATGAATTGAGTGCCAAAGATGGCACTACTTAGATCTATCCTCGCTTTTATGCCTAGCTAGGGGCGTTAAACGATAGCGCTAGTTGGGAGGCAACCCAATTTTACTTTTGTTTTTTGTTTTTACTTCTGTTTAGTAATAAATTTTGCATCTACCTTCTGTTTAGATGTGTTTTCATGTTTTAATTAGTGTTTGTTCCAAGTATAACCTATAGGATAACCTATGGTGATAGTTAATTTGATTCTACCGAAAAATAGAGACTTTGCGCGCATGAAAATAATTTTAGTAATTCACAGAAACGTGCTTTTGCGTTGATTCCTTTTGCTGTAGATCAATAGACAAATTTCCCAGGACTTCCTATTTTGTCAGTATTTTTAGGGTTCCAGAAGTATTCTAGAGTTACAGATTGCTACAGATTGTTCTGTTTTGGACAGATTCTGCTTTTCGTGTGTTGT
The DNA here is from genome assembly GCF_002162155.2 of Triticum dicoccoides. NCBI lineage: Eukaryota > Viridiplantae > Streptophyta > Magnoliopsida > Poales > Poaceae > Triticum > Triticum dicoccoides. The sequence continues at coordinate 625,280,567 of NC_041385.1, forward strand.
TTGCTTATTTTGATGCATCTATGGCTAGTATGTAAGGGTATGAACCATAGAGAACTTGGAATACAGCAGGTTTAACACCAATATAAATAAAGAATGAGTTCGTTACAGTACCTTATGTGGTGGTTTTTCTTTCTTGCACTAACGGAGCTTATGATATTTCCTGTTGAGTTTTGTGTTGTGAAGTTTTCAAGTTTTGGGTAAAGATTTGATGGACTATGGAATAAGGGGTGGCAAGAGCCTAAGCTTGGGGATGCCCATGGCACCCCAAGATATTCAAGGATAACTAAAAGCTAAGCTTGGGGATGCCCCAGAAGGCATCCCCTCTTTCGTCTTCGTTCATCGGTAACTTTACTTGGAGCTATATTTTTATTCGCCACCTGATATGTGTTTTGCTTGGAGCGTCTTGTATGATATTAGTATTTGCTTTTTCGTTTACCACAATCATCCTTGATGTAAACACCTTTTGGGAGAAACCCACTTGATTGGAATTTATTAGAATAATCTATGTGCTTCACTTATATCTTTTGAGCTAGATAGTTTTTGCTCTAGTGCTTCACTTATATCTTTTAGAGCACGGCGGTGGCTTAATTGTGTAGAAATTTTTAATCTCTCATGATTCACTTATATTATTTTGAGAGTCTCTTAGAACAGCATGGTATTTGCTATGGTTGTAAAATTGGTCCTAGAATGATGGGCATCCAAGTTGGGTATAATAAAAACTATCATAGGAAGTGAATTGGATGTTATGATCAATTTGATACTTGATAATTGTTTTGAGATATGGAGGTAGTAATATTAGAGTCATGCTAGTTGTGTGATTATGAATTTAAAGAATGCTTGTGTTGAAGTTAGCAAGTCCCGCAGCATGCACATATGGTGAAAGTTGTGTAACAAATTTGAAACATGAGGTGTTCTTGGATTGTGCATCCTTATGAGTGGCGGCGGGGACGAGCGATGGTCTTTTCCTACCAATCTATCCCCCTAGGAGCATGCGTGTAGTGCTTGGTTTTTGATGACTTGTAGATTTTTGCAATAAGTATATGAGTTCTTTATGACTAATGTTGAGTCCATGGAGTATACGCACTCTCACCCTTCCATCATTGCTAGCCTCTTCGGTACCGTGCATTGCCCTTTCTCACCTTGAGAGTTGGTGCAAACTTCACCGGTGCATCCAAACCCCGTGATACGATACACTCTATCACACATAAACCTCCTTATATCTTCCTCAAAACAGCCACCATACCTACCCATTATGGCATTTCCATAGCCATTCCGAGATATATTGCCATGCAACTTTCCACCGTTCCGTTCATCATTATGACACACATTATCATTGTCATATTGCCTTGCATGATCATGTAGTTGACATAGTATTTGTGGCAAAGCCACCATGCATAATTTTTCATATATGACACTCTTGATTCATTGCCCATCCCGGTACACCACCGGAGGAATTCATATAGAGTCATATCTTGTTCTAGTTTTTTGTTGTAATTCATGAGTTGTAAATAAATAAAAGTGTGATGATCATCATTATTAGAGCATTGTCCCCAAATAAAAAAAAAGAAAGGCCAAAAAAAGGAAAGGCCAAAGAAAAAAAGAAAAGAAAAAAGGAAAGGCCAAAAGAAAAGAAAAAGAAAGGCCCAAAGGAAAAAAAGAAAAAAAGGAAAAAAAAGAAAAATAAAAAGAAAATAAAAAGGGGGCAATGTTACTATCTTTTCCCACACTTGTGCTTCAAAGTAGCACCATGTTCTTCATATAGAAAGTCTTTTATGTTGTCACTTTCATATACTAGTGAGAATTTTTCATTATAGAACTTGGCTTGTATATTCCTACGATGGGCTTCCTCAAAATGCCCTAGGTCTTCGTGAGCAAGCATGTTGGATGCACACCCACTAGTTTCTTTTGTTGAGCTTTCATACATTTATAGCTCTAGTGCATCCGTTTCATGGCAATCCCTACTCCTCATGTTGACATCAATTGATGGGCATCTCCATAGCCCGTTGATTATCCTCGTCAATGTGAGACTTTCCCCTTTTTTGTCTTCTCCACACAATCTCCCTCGTCATATTCTATTCCACCCATAGTGCTATATCCATGGCTCACGCTCATGTATTGTGTGAAAGTTGAAAAAGGTTGAGATTATTAAGTACGAAACAATTGCTTGGCTTGTCATCGGGGGTGTGCAACATGGGAGCATTTTTGTGTGACAAAAATGAAGCATAGCCTAACTATATGATTTTGTAGGGATGAACTTTCTTTAGCCATGTTATTTTGAGAAGACATGATTACTTTGATTAGTATGCTTGAAGTGTTACTATTTCTAATGTCAATATGAACTTTTATTTTGAATCATTTGGATCTGAACATTCATACCACAATAAAGAAAATTACATTGAGAATTATGCTAGGTAGCATTCCACATCAAAAAATATGTTTTTATCATTTACGTACTCGAGGACGAGAAGGAATTAGGATTGGGGATACTTGATACATCTCCAACGTATCTACAATTTTTGATTGTTCCATGCTATTATATTACCTGTTTTGGATGTTTATGGGCTTTACTTTACACATATATATCATTTTTGGGACTAACCTACTAACTGGAGGCCCAACCAATATTGCTGTTTTTTTGCCTATTTCAGTGTTTCGAAGAAAAGGAATATCAAACGGAGTCCAAACGGAATGAAACCTTTAGGAGCATGATTTTTGGAACAAATGTGATCCAGAGGACTTGGAGTGCAAGTCAACAAACAAGGGAGGTGGCCACGAGGGTGCTCGGCGCGCCCCCTAGGGCCGGGCGCGCCCCCACCCTCGTGGGCCCCTCGGGAGTCCACCGACCTACTTCTTCCTCCTATATATACCCATGTACCCCAAAAACATCAGAAGCGACCACAAAAAATTATTTCCCCCGCCGTAACCTTCGGTATCCGCGAGATCCCATCTTGGAGCCTTCGCCGGTGCTCTGCCGGAGGGGGAATCGATCACGGAGGGCCTCTACATCATCTCCAAGGCCTCTCTGATGAGTTGTGAGTAGTTTACCACAGACCTTCGGGTCCATAGTTATTAGCTAGATGGCATCTTCTCTCTCTTTGAATCTCAATACCATGTTCTCCTCGATCTTCTTGGAGATCTATTCGATGTAACTCTTCTTGTGGTGTGTTTGTCGAGATCCTATGAATTGTGGGTTTGTGATCAAGTTTATCTATGAGAAATATTTGAATCTCCTCTGAATTCTTTTATGTGTGATTAAGTTATCTTTGCAAGTCTCTTCGAATTATCAGTTTGGTTTGGCCTACTAGATTGATCTTTCTTGCAATGGGAGAAGTGCTTAGCTTTGGGTTCAATCTTGTGGTGTCCTTTCCCAGTGACGGCAAGGGCAGAAAGGCACGTATTGTATTGTTGCCATCGAGGATAAAAAGATGGGGTTTACATCATATTGCAGGAGTTTATCCCTCTACATCATGTCATCTTTCTTAATGCGTTACTCTGTTCTTTATGAACTTAATACTCTAGATGCATGCTGGATAGCGGTCGATGTGTGGAGTAATAGTAATAGATGCAGGCAGGAGTCGGTCTACTTGTCACGGGCGTGATGCTATATACATGATCATGTTGGGGATCGTTGCAGAAATTAAATTTTTTCTACGCATCACCAAGATCAATCTATGGAGTAACTAGCAACGAGAGAGAGGAGAGTGCATCTTCATACCCTTGAAGATCGCGAGACGGAAGCATTACAAGAACGTGGATGAAGGACTCGTATTCGTAGCGATTCAGATTGCGGTGGATTCTGATCTAAGCGCCGAACAATGGAACCTCCACGTTCAACACACGTGCAGCCCGGTGACGTCTCCCACGCCTTGATCCAGCAAGGAGAAGGGAGAGGTTGAGGAAGATGGCTCTAGTAGCAGCACGTCGGCGTGGTGGTGATGGAGTGGCACTTCTCCGGCAGGGCTTCGCCAAGCTCACGCGGAGGAGGATAGGTGTTGGGGAGGGGAGGGGCTGCGCCTTGGATGTGGTGTTGCAGCCCTCCCTCCACCCCCTCTATTTATAGGGAGAAGGGGGAAGGGGGGCGGCCCCTCTAGATGAGATCTAGAGGGGGGCGGCGGCCAAGGGGGAGGGGGCTTGCCCCCCAAGCAAGGGGGTGCCCCCTTTAGGGTTCCCCACAACCCTAGGCGCATGGGCCCTAGGGGGATGGCGCTCGGCCCACTTAGGGGGCGGTTCCCTTACACCTACAGCCCATAAGGCCCTCCGGGGCAGGTGGACCCCCGGAACACCTCCGGTGGTCCCGGTACAATACCGGTATACCCCCGAATATTTCCGGTGACCGTATGATGACTTCCCATATATAAATCTTCACCTCCGGACCATTTAGGAACTCCTCGTGACGTCTGGGATCTCATCCGGGACTTCGAACAACATTTGGTAATCACATACAAATCTTCCTTATAACCCTGGTGTGATCGAACCTTAAGTGTGTAGACCCTACGGGTTCGGGAATCATGCAGACATGACCGAGACAGCTCTCTGGCCAATAACCAACAGTGGGATCTGGATACCCATGTTGGCTCCCACATGTTCCATGATGATCTCATCGGATGAACCACGATGTTGATGATTCAAGTAATCCCGTATACAATTCCCTTTGTCAATCGGTATGTTACTTGCATGAGATTCGATCGTCGGTATCCCAATACCTCGTTCAATCTCGTTATTGGCAAGTCACTTTACTCGTTCCGTAATGCATGATCCCGTGACCAACTACTTAGTCACATTGAGCTCATTATGATGATGCATTACCAAGTGGGCCTAGAGATACCTCTCCGTCATACGAAGTGACAAATCCCAGTCTCGATTCGTGCCAACCCAACAGACACTTTCGGAGATACCTGTAGTGCACCCTTATAGCCACCCAGTTACGTTGTGACGTTTGGTACACCCAAAGCATTCCTACGGTATCCAGGAGTTGCACGATCTCATGGTCTAAGGAAATGATACTTGACATTAGAAAAGCTTTAGCAAACGAACTACACGATCTTGTGCTATGCTTAGGATTGGGTCTTGTCCATCACATCATTCTCCTAATCATGTGATCCCGTTATCAATGACATCCAATGTCCATAGTCAGGAAACCATGACCATCTGTTGATCAACGAGCTAGTCAACTAGAGGCTCACTAGGGACTTGTTGTGGTCTATGTATTCACACATGTATTACGGTTTCCGGTCAATACAATTATAGCATGAACAACAGACAATTATCATGAACAAGGAAATATATTAATAACCATTTTATTATTGCCTCTAGGGCATATTTCCAATAGTCTCCTACTTGCACTAGAGTCAATAATCTAGTTACATTGTGATGAGTCGAACACCCATAGAGTTCTGGTGTTGATCATGTTTCGCTCGTGGTAGAGGTTTAGTCAACGGATCTGCGACAATGAGATCCGTATGCACTTTACAGATATCTATGTCTCCATATTGAACATTTTCACGAATGGAGTTGAAGCGGCGCTTGATATGCCTGGTGTTCTTGTGAAACCTGGGCTCCTTGGCAAGGGCAATAGCTCCAATGTTGTCACAGAAGAGAGTTATCGGGCCCGACGCATTGGGAATAACTCCTAGGTCGGTAATGAACTCCTTCATCCAGATTGCTTCATGCGCTGCCTCCGAGGCTGCCATGTACTCCGCTTCACATGTAGATACCGCCACGACGCTTTGGTTGCAACTGCACCAGCTTACTGCCCCACCATTCAAAATATACATGTATCCGGTTTGTGACTTAGAGTCATCCAGATCTGTGTCGAAGCTAGCATCTACGTAACCCTTTACGACGAGCTCTTCGCCACCTCCATAAACAAGAAACATATCCTTAGTCCTTTTCAGGTACTTCAGGATATTCTTGACCGTTGTCAGGTGTTCCATGCCGGGATTGCTTTGGTACCTTCCTACCAAACTTACGACAAGGTTTACATCAGGTCTGGTACACAGTATGGCATACATAATAGACCCTATGGCTGAGGCATAGGGGATGACACTCATCTTTTCCCCATCTTCTGCCGTGGTCAGGCTTTGAGCCGAGCTCAATTTTCACACCTTGCAATACATGCAAGAACCCCTTCTTGGACTGATCCATATTGAACTTCTTCAATATCTTATCAAGGTATGTGCTTCGTGAAATACCTATGAGGCGTCTTGATCTATCTCTATAGATCTTGATGCCTAATATGTAAGCAGCTTCTCCAAGGTCCTTCATTGAAAAACACTTATTCAAGTAGGCCTTTATGCTTTCCAAAAGTTCTATATCATTTCCCATCAATAGTATGTCATCCACATATAATATGAGAAATGCTACAGAGCTCCCACTCACTTTCTTGTAAAAGCAGGCTTTTCCATAAGTCTGCATAAACCCAAACGCTTTGCTCATTTCATCAAAGCGAATGTTCCTACTCTGAGATGCTTGCACCAGCCCATAGATGGAGCGCTGGAGCTTGCATACCTTGTTAGCATTCTTAGGATCGACAAAACCTTCCGGCTGCATCATATACAATTCTTCCTTAAGGAATGCCGTTTTGACGTCCATTTGCCATATCTCATAATCATAGAATACGGAAATTGCTAACATGATTCGGACGGACTTCAGCTTCGCTATGGGTAAGAAGGTCTCATCGTAGTCAACCCCTTGAACTTGTCGATAACCCTTAGCGACAAGTCGAGCCTTATAGATGGTAACATTACCATCCGCGTCCATCTTCTTCTTAAAGATCCATTTATTTTCTATCGCTCGCCGATCATCGGGCAAGTCTATCAAAGTCCATACTTTGTTTTCATACATGGATCCTATCTCGGATTGCATGGCTTCAATCCATTTGTTGGAACCTGGGCCCGCCATCGCTTCTTCATAGTTCGAAGGTTCACCGTTGTCTAACAACATGATTTCCAGGACAGGGTTGCCATACCATTCTGGTGTGGAACGTGTCCTTATGGACCTATGAAGTTCAGTAGCAACTTGATCCGAAGTACCTTGATCATCATCATTAACTTCCTCTCTAGTCGGTGCAGGCACCACAGAAACATCTTCCTGAGTTGCGCTACTTTCCGCTTCAAGAGGCAGTACTTCATCAAATTCTACTTTCCTCCCACTTACTTCTTTCAAGAGAAACTCTTTCTCCAGAAAGGACCCGTTCTTGGCAACAAAGATCTTGCCTTCGGATCTGAGGTAGAAGGTATACCCAATGGTTTCCTTAGGGTATCCTATGAAGACGCATTTTTCCGACTTGGGTTCGAGCTTTTCAGGTTGAAGTTTCTTGACATAAGCATCACATCCCCAAACTTTTAGAAATGACAGCTTAGGTTTCTTCCCAAACCATAATTCATACGGTGTCATCTCAACGGATTTAGACGGAGCCCTATTTAAAGTGAATGTAGCTGTCTCTAGAGCGTATCCCCAAAATGATAGCGGTAAATTCGTAAGAGACATCATAGATCGCACCATATCCAATAGGGTGCAATTACGACGTTCGAACACACCGTTACGCTGAGGTGTTCCAGGCGGCATGAGTTGTGAAACAATTCCACATTTCCTTAAGTGCATACCAAATTCGTGACTCAAATATTCTCCCCCACGATCTGATCGTAAGAACTTTATTTTTCTGTCACGATGATTCTCTACCTCAATCTGAAATTCCTTGAACTTTTCAAAGGTCTCGGACTTGTGTTTCATCAAGTAGACATACCCATATCTACTTAAGTCATCAGTAAGGGTGAGAACATAATGATAGCCTCTGCGAGCCTCAACGCTCATTGGACCGCACACATCAGTATGTATGATTTCCAATAAGTTGGTTGCTCGCTCCATTATTCCGGAGAATGGAGTCTTGGTCATTTTGCCCATGAGGCATGGTTCACATGTGTCAAATGATTCGTAATCAATAGACTCCAAAAGTCCATCTGCCTGGAGCGCCTTCATGCTTTTGACACAAATGTGACCAAGGCGGCAGTGCCACAAGTATGTGGGACTATCATTATCAACCTTACATCTTTTGGTATTCACACTATGAATATGTGTAACATCACGTTCGAGATTCATTAAGAATAAACCATTGACCAGCGGGGCATGACCATAAAACATATCTCTCATATAAATAGAACAACCATTATTCTCGGATTTAAATGAGTAGCCATCTCGTATTAAACGAGATCCAGTGTAACGCCCCGGATTCGATGCACCAGGTGTCTGCTAGTTATTCGTCGGCGTTGCCATGTCATTTGCTTGCGTGTTGCATTTTATCATGTCATCATGTGCATTTCATTTCGCATACGTGTTCGTCTCATGCATCCGAGCATTTTCCCCATTGTCCGTTTTGCAATCCGGCACTCCTATGTCCTCCGGCGTCCCCCTTTTGTCTCCTGTTGTGAGCGGGTGTTAAACATTCTCGGAATGGACCGTGGTTTGCCAAGCGGCCTTAGTATAGCACCGGTAGACCGCCTGTCAAGTTTTGTGCCATTTGGAGTTCGTTTGATACTCCAACGGTTAACCGCGCAGCCCGCAAAGCCTCTTTTGTCTTGCAGCCCAACACCCCTCCAAAGTGGCTCAAAACCAATCCTAACCCCCTCCATGATGTCGGTCGTTCGATCACGATCGTGTGGGCGAAAACCGTGCCTCATTTGGACTCTCCTAGCTCCCAGAAACTATAAATATGTGCCTCCCGTCCAAATTCGCGGATGAATTCCCCGAAACCCTAGCCTCTTCCTCCTCCTGCCGCCGCACGTGTCTAGCCCGCGCCGGACACGTCCAACACCGCCGCCTGCGCCCAATCGTGGCCTGCGACGTGGCACCCGCGCCCTCCCCGCCGCTGCGGCCCGCGGAGCCCATCCGGGGCCCGCGCAGACCCA
>NC_041385.1:625289802-625319882 GCF_002162155.2 Triticum dicoccoides
GCCCCGCGCTGCCGCTCGCCCCAAGCTCCGCCGGCCGCCACCGGATCCCCTCTGCGCCGGCGACCGCGTCCCCGCCGCCTCCTGCCTTCCCCTCGCCGCCGGGCTACGCCTCCGGCCAGATCTGGGCAGGAGCCGCCCGGATCCGTTGCCCCGCCTCCGATCCGGCCACCCCGGGCCCTCCCTCGACATCTCCGGCGAGATTCCGGCGAGTTCCGCCTGTTGACTTTTCCCCCTCGAGGTCCATTTTTCCACTAAGTCCCGAAATTATTTACATTATCATGCCATGTTCATAGCATCATATCTCCATGCACGCTGCTCCGTTTTGTGCGTGTAATATGTCAAAATGTTCATTGAGAGATGCTCTACATTTCATTCCATTGCATCATGTTCATTTGAGTTCATCTTGATGCCTTAATGATGTTGCAAGAGTGCTATATGATATTAACTGCTGTCTGGTAACAGAACTTGATGATTTGTCATTTTTGTTGCATTTGATATGTGCATCCTATGAGGTTGATATCTACATGTGTTTTGTGCTACATCATGCCATCTTTACAGGGGTGTATGTCATGTATTTTTGTGATCAATGTGGTTACTAGAACAAGCATGCAAACTAGGCTTCGTGATGTTGCTGATTTCAGTCCCTGTTCTGCTGTTATTTTTATGCCATGTAAACTTGATGCTACAGAGAGATCCAAGCATATTTTGAGATACTTCAGTAAGGATGTTTTGAACATATGTTTATTGTCTATCCATTCATGCCCCTGTTTGCAATTATGGAGTAGTCTAGCATGTCATTGTCTTGCTCTACTTTTGCTATAAAATAATTCCTGGCAGATTGTTTACATGTTATTCAATTTTGCCAAGGTTGTTGTAGTTGATCCTTGCATGCTAGGAACTTGTTATTGCCTTGGTTAGTTTCATAAACATGTCTTCTTGCTGATTCTATTCTTATCTTGTCATGCAATGACTTGTGGTGAGTGAATCGAGCTCGTGAAGTAGTGTACTTGTTGTTGCTGTTTTGCTAGGCTGATTCTGTAATATTTTGTTGCCATGTAAACCTGCTGCTACAAGTCATTCTATGCATAATCTGGAGATGTTCACTAAGGATGTTTTGTTCTACATGTCATGCTCTATCCATCCATGCCCCTAGTTGCATTTATAGCTTGATGTAGCTTGTTGTTGTCATGCTCTCAAGTTGCTAAATAATGTTGCTGTCAGCCTGTTAACATTAAGTTCAGTTGTTGCCATGATTGTTGTTAGTGATCCATGCACCCTATGAACTTGCTATTGTCATGCTTAGCTTCATAAACATGTATTCTTACTGTTGGTTGCCTTGCCATGCCATGTATTGCTCTGTGGTGAGTGGTTCAAGCTCACCAACATGCCTACTTATTGCTGTTTCTGCCATGTATGAATCTGTCATATTAATTGCCATGTTTACATGGGTGCCATCATATCTTCTGATCCTTTTTGGCTCATGGTCAGTAAAGGACTTTTGTTCTACGCATTTAGTAGATTCATGTAATGCCTTTGTTTTCCATGATAAGTTCCTATAACATGTTTGATGGCTCTAAACATTGCAACCTGATGTTATTTCTACTAAGCCTGAAACTGTTATCATTTGCAATCTTGCCATGTGTGTTTGAGCATGTTCTAGTGATTTCTGGAGATAGCTCAGTGTTCATGTTTTGTTATGCTTTACCTGTACATCATGTCCATGCCTTTTGTTTTCATGTTGAGCTGCTATAGCATGTTGTTTTCATGCTTGCAATATGCCTAGTTGCTGTTTTGGACAGATTGTTGCTATAACTTGTATAGTGTGTGTGTGTTGAACCGTTGCTCCGTTTTGAGTGTGCTCTATATGAAACTTGCGTGCTTTTGCATGTAGTTTCATATTATCATGTTGCATCTTTTTTTGAGGTGTTTGCTTGATGTTTGTATGTATTTTGCATCAATGCCATGTTTAACTTCTTTTGCTCATATCTTCTAGGCCGTAGCTCCGAATTAAATGAACTTTATATGTAACTTGACTAGAATCTCGTGTAGATCATCTTGGTGCATCTTAACTTGCTGTTTAACAACTTGAACATAAGGTTTATCCAGATCTGGACCAATTTCTAAACTTGCATATGAAGACTTACCGGAATTGTTATATGTTGTTCCCGGCCTCATTTAAACTTGTTTTGATGTGTTGCTCTTGTTTGCATCATCTCTTGCCATGAGTAGCTTCATGTAGCCTTGTCATGCATCATGCTTGGTTGTGCATCATGTCTTGTTCATGTGTGGTGTGTTTACTATGTTGTGTGCTTCTTCTCGACAGTTCCCGTTTCGTTGTGATTGTGAGGATTCGTTTGTCTACGCTTGGTTTGTCTTCGTGGCTTCATCTTCTTCATGGACTCGTTCTTCTTCCTAGCGGGATTTCAGGCAAGATGGCCGCTACCCTGGATCTCACTACTATCATTGCTATGCTAGTTGCTTCGTTCCATCGCTATGCTGCGCTACCTATCACCTATTTATCAAGCCTCCCTAATTGCCATGTCACCCTCTAACCTTTTTCACCCTTCCTAGTGAACCATTGCTTGGCTATGTTACCGCTTTTGCTCAGCCCTTCTTATAGCGTTGTTAGTTGCAGGTGAAGTTGAAGATTGCACCATGGCGGACAGGATTATGTTGGGATATCACAATATCTCTTATATTATTAATGCATCTATATATTTGGTAAAGGGTGGAAGGCTTGGCCTTATGCCTGGTGTTTTGTTCCACTCTTGCCGCCCTAGTTTCCGTCATACCGGTGTTATGTTCCCGGATTTTGCGTTCCTTACGCGGTTGGGTGATTTATGGGATCCCCTTGACAGTTTGCTTTGAATAAAACTCTTCCAGGCCCAACCTTGGTTTTACCATTTGCCTCACCACCACGTACTTTTCCCTTGGGAGTAATTAACCCAAGGGTCATCTTTATTGTAGCCCCCCCCCCCCCGGGCCAATGCTTGTCTAAGTGTCGGTCCGAACCAGAGCCACTTGCAGCGCCACCTCGGGGAAACTTGAGGGATGGTTTTGTACATAGTGTTCATTCGATGTTGCCCTGAGAACGAGATATGTGCAGCTCCTATCGGGATTGTTGGCGCATCGGGCGGTCTTGCTGGTCTTGTTTTACCATTGTCGAAATGTCTTGTAAACCGGGATTCTGAGTCTGATCGGGTCTTCCTGGGAGAAGGTATATCCTTCATTGATCGTGAGAGCTTATCATGGGCTAAGTTGGGACACCCCTGCAGGGTTTAAACTTTCGAAAGCCGTGCTCGCGGCTATGGGCAGATGGGAATTTGTTAATGTCCGGTTGTAGATAACTTGACACCAGATCCAAATTAAAACGCATCAACCGCGTGTGTAGCCGTGATAGTCTCTTTTCGGCGGAGTCCGAGAAGTGAACACGGTTTTGGGTTATGTTTGACGTAAGTAGGAGTTCAGGATCACTTCTTGATCATTGCTAGCTTCACGACCCTTCCTTTTGCTCTCTTCTCGCTCTTATTTGCGTATGTTAGTCACCATATCATGCTTAGTCGCTGATGCAACCTCACCACTTTACCTCTTCCATTCGCTTTAAGCTTTGATAGTCTTGATACGCATGGTAATGGGATTGCTGAGTCCTCGTGGCTCATAGATTACTACAACAACAGTTGCAGGTACAGGTTATTCGATGATCATGACGCGAGAGCGATGCTTGCTTGTGTTGAGTTCTTCTTCTGCTTCTTCGATCAGGGGATAGGTTCCCGGTCGGCAGCCTGGGCTAGCAGGGTGGATGTCGTTTGAGTTTCTGTTTGTGTTTCATCCGTAGCCGGATGATGCTCTTATGTATTGTGATGTTGTATTCGTGTGGCATTGTATGCCTCTTGTATGTATCCCCATCTATTATGTAATGTTGATGTAATGATATCCACCTTGCAAAAGCGTTTCAATATGCGGTTCAATCCTTGGTGGGACCTTCGAGTCTCTTTAGGATAGTATCGCATATTGGGCGTGACATCCAGATACAATGTTCATGCTCAAAGCTGGCACTAAATAAAAATTATTGAGGTTTAAAACTAATCTGTAGGTAAATGTAGAGGTAGCATGCCGACAACGATCACATCGACCTTGGAACCATTCCTGACGCGCATCATCACATCGTCCTTCGCCAGTCTCCGCTTATTCCGCAGCTTCTGCTTTGAGTTACAAATATGAGCAACCGCACCGGTATCAAATACCCAGGAGCTACTACGAGTACTGGTAAGGTACACATCAGTAACATGTATATCACATATACCTTTGGTATTGCCGGCCTTCTTGTCCGCTAAGTACTTGGGGCAATTCCGCTTCCAGTGTTTGTTTCCCTTGCAATAAAAGCACTCAGTCTCAGGTTTGGGTCCATGCTTTGGCTTCTTCCCGGCAGCTGGCTTACCGGGCGTGGCAACTCCCTTGCCATCCTTCTTGAAGTTCTTCTTACCCTTGCCTTTCTTGAAACTAGTGGTTTTATTGACCATCAACACTTGATGTTCCTTTTTGATCTCCACCTCCGCTGATTTCAGCATTGAATATACCTCAGGAATGATTTTCACCATCCCCTGCATATTGAAATTCATCACAAAGCTCTTGTAGCTAGGTGGGAGCGACTGGAGGATTCTGTCAACTACCACGTCATCCGGGAGATTAACTCCCAGCTGAGATAAGCGGTTGTGCAACCCAGACATTTTGAGTATGTGCTCACTGACTGAACCATTCTCCTCCATCTTATAACTGTAGAACTTGTCGGAGACTTCATATCTCTCGACCCGGGCATGAGCTTGGAAAACCATTTTCAGCTCTTGGAACATCTCATATGCTTTGTGCTGCTCAAAACGCTTTTGGAGCCCCGGTTTTAAGCTCTAAAGCATGCCACACTAAACAAGGGAGTAATCATCACTACGCGACTGCCAGGCGTTCATAATGTCTTGAGTTGCTGGGAAAATGGGTACTTCACCTAGCGGTGCATCTAGGACATATGCTTTGTTGGCAGCTATGAGGATGATCCTCAAGTTCCGGACCTAGTCCGTATAGTTGCTGCCATCGTCTTTCAGCTTGGTTTTCTCTAGAAACGCGTTGAAGTTGAGGGCAACATTGGCGTGGGCCATTTGATCTACAAGACATATTGCAAAGATTTTAGACTAAGTTCATGATAATTACATTCATCTAATCAAATTATTTAATGAACTCCCACTCAGATAGACATCCCTCTAGTCGTCTAAGTGATACATGATCCGAGTCAACTAGGCCGTGTCCGATAATCATGTGAGACAGACTAGTCATCATCGGTGAACATATTCATGTTGATCGTATTGACTATACGACTCATGTTCGACCTTTCGGTCTCTTGTGTTCCGAGGCCATGTCTGTACATGCTAGGCTCGTCAAGTCAACCTAAGTGTTTTGCATGTGTAAATCTGGCTTACACCCGTTGTATTCGAACATTAGAATCTATCACACCCGATCATCACGTGGTGCTTCAAAACAATGAACCTTTGCAATGGTGCACAGTTAGGGGGAACACTTTCTTGAAATTTTATGAGGGATCATCTTATTTATGCTACCGTTGTTCTAAGAAAATAAGATGTAAAACATGATAAACATCACATGCAATCAAATAGTGACATGATATGGCCAATATCATTTTGCTCCTTTTGATCTCCATCTTCGGGGCGCCATGATCATCATCGTCACCGGCATGACACCATGATCTCCATCATCATGATCTCCATCATCGTGTCTTCATGAAGTTGTCTCGCCAACTATTACTTATACTACTATGGCTAACGGTTTAGCAATAGATTAAAGTAATTACATGGCGTTATTCAATGACACGCAGGTCATACAATAATTAAGACAACTTCTATGGCTCGTGCCGGTTGTCATACTCATCGACATGCAAGTCGTGATTCCTATTACAAGAACATGATCAATCTCATACATCACATATATATATCATTCATCACATCCTTTTGGCCATATCACATCACAAAACATATGCTGCAAGAACAAGTTAGACGTCCTCTAATTGTTGTTGCATGTTTTTACGTGGCTGCTATAGGTTTCTAGCAAGACCGTTTCTTACATAAGGACCCTTTTCATCGAACCGGTCCGACTAAAGTGGGAGAGACAGACACCCGCTAGCCACCTTATGCAACTAGTGCATGTTAGTCGGTGGAACCTGTCTCACGTAAGCATACGTGTAAGGTCGGTCTGGGCTGCTTCATCCCACGATGCCACCGAATCAAGATAAGACTAGTAGTGGCAAGTAAATTGACAAAATTGACGCCCACAACAATTTGTGTTCTACTCGTGCATAGAAACTACACATAGACCTAGCTCATGATGCCACTGTTGGGGATCGTTGCAGAAATTAAAAAAATTCTATGCATCACCAAGATCAATCTATGGAGTAACTAGCAACAAGAGAGAGGAGAGCGCATCTTCATACCCTTGAAGATCATGAGACGGAAGCATTACAAGAACACGGATGAAGGAGTCGTACTCGTAGCAATTCAGATCGCAGTGGATTCCGATCTAAGCGCCGAACAACGGCACCTCCGCATTCAACACACGTGCAGCCCGGTGACGTCTGCCGTGCCTTGATCCAGCAAGGAGGAGGGAGAGGTTGAGGAAGATGGCTCCAGCAGCAGCACGACGGCATGGTGGTGATGGAGTGGCAGTTCTCCGCCAGGGCTTCGCCAAGCTCACGCGAAGGAGGAGAGGTGTTGGGGAGGGGAGGGGCTGCGCCTTGGATGTGGTGTTGCAGCCCTTCCTCCACCCCTCTATTTATATGGAGAAGGGGGGAGGGGGCCGGCCCCTCTAGATGACATCTAGAGGGGGGCGGCGACCAAGGGGCAGGGGGCTTGCCCCCCAAGCAAGGGGGGTGCCCCCTTTAGGGATCCCCCCAACCCTAGGCGCATGGGCCCTAGGGGGGATGGTGCCTAGCCCACTTAGGGGCTGGTTCCCTTCCACCTACAGCCCATAAGGCCCTCCGGGGCAGGTGGACCCTCCCGGTGGACCCCCGGAACCCCTCCGGTGGTCTCGATACAATACCGGTATACCCCGAATATTTCCGGTGACCGTATGATGACTTCCCATATACAAATCTTCACCTTCGAATCATTCCGGAACTCCTCGTGATGTCCGGGATCTCATCCGGGACTCTGAACAACATTCGGTAATCACATACAAATCTTCCTTATAACCCTAGTGTCATCGAACCTTAAGTGTGTATACCCTACGGGTTCGGGAATCATGCAGACATGCATGACCGAGACAGCTCTCTGGCCCATAACCAACAACGGGATCTGGATACCCATGTTGGCTCCCACATGTTCTACGATGATCTCATCAGTTGAACCATGATGTTGAGGATTCAAGTAATCCCGTATAGAATTCCCTTTGTCAATCGGTATGTTACTTGCCCGAGATTCGATCGTCGGTATCCCAATACCTCGTTCAATCTTGTTATCGGCAAGTCACTTTACTCGTTCTGTAATGCATGATCCCGTGACCAACTACTTAGTCACATTGAGCTCATTATGATGATGCATTACCGAGTGGGCCCGGAGATACCTCTCTGTCATACGGAGTGACAAATCCAAGTCTCGATTCGTGCCAACCCGACAGACACTTTCGGAGATACCTGTAGTGCACCTTTATAGCCACCCAGTTACGTTGTGATGTTTGGTACACCCAAAGCATTCCTACGGTATCCGGGAGTTGCACGATCTCACGGTCTAAGGAAATGATACTTGACATTAGAAAAGCTTTAGCAAACGAACTACACGATCTTGTGCTATGCTTAGGATTGGGTCTTGTCCATCACATCATTCTCCTAATCATGTGATCCCATTATCAATGACATCCAATGTCCATAGTCAGGAAACCATGACCATCTGTTGAGCAACGAGCTAGTCAACTAGAGGCTCACTAGGGACTTGTTGTGGTCTATGTATTCACACATGTATTACGGTTTCCGGTCAATACAATTATAGCATGAAGCCATGAACAACAGACAATTATCATGAATAAGGAAATATAATAATAACCATTTTATTATTGCCTCTAGGGCATATTTCCAACAGATCATGCCTAGATAATCTCATAATTATTCGCTTTTCTATCAATTGCTCGACAGTAATTTGTTCACCCACCGTAATACTCATGCTATCTTGAGAGAAGCCACTAGGGAAACCTATGGCCCCCGGGTCTATCTCTTATCATATAAGCTTTCAATCTACTTTTATTTGCATCTTTACTTTTCCTATCTATATTATAAAATACGAAAAATATATTTATCTTATCATATTATCTCTATCAGATCTCACTTTCGCAAGTGGCCTTGAAGGAATTGACAACCCCTTTATTGCGTTGGTTGCGAGTTCTTGTTTGTTTCTGTAGGTCCGTGGGACTTTTGAGGAGCCTCCTACTAGATTGATACCTTGGTTCTCAAAAACTGAGGGGAATACTTGCGCTACTATTGCTACATCACCCTTTCCTCTTCAAGGAAAACCAACGCAAGCTCAAGATGTAGCAATACCCCCCGATACTAGCCATAGATTCATCAAAATAAGCAAACAACACACGAAAAACAGAATTTGTCAAAAACAGAACAGTCTGTAGCAATCTCTAACTTTCGAATACTTATGGACTCTAAAAATCCTACCAAAATAGGAAGTCCTAGGCAATTTTTCTGTTGATCTACTGCAAAAAGAATCAACTAAAAATCATGTTCTGTGATTTATTAAAATTATTCTCGTGCACGCGAAAGTTTCTGGTTTTCAAATTAACTATCACCCAAGATGATCCTATAGGTTCTACTTGGCACAAACACTAATTAAAACATAAAACCACATATAAACACAGGCTAGATGAATTATTTAATACTAAACAGGAACAAAAAGAAAGGAACAAAAATAAAATTGGGTTGCCTCCCAACAAGTGCTATCATTTAACGCCCCTAGCTAGGCATAAAAGCGAGAATAGATCTAAGCATTGCCATCTTTGGTATTCAATTCATAAGTGGATCTCATAATAGATTCCTAAGGTAATTTGATTTTATTTCTAGGAAAGTGTTCCATGCCTTTCCTTAATGAAAATTGGAATCTAATATTTCCTTCCTTCATATCAATAATTGCACCAATCGTTCTAAGGAAAGGTCTACCAAGAATAATAGGAAATGAAAGATTGCAATCTATATCAAGAACGATAAAATCTACGGGCACATAATTCCTATTTGCAACAATAAGAACATCATTAATCCTTCCCATAGGTTTCTTAATACTGGAATCCGCAAGGTGTAAGTTTAAAGAACAATCATCAAATTCACGGAAACCTAGCACATCACATAAAGTTTGAATCATGGAAACACTAGCACCCAAATCACACAAAGCATAGCACTCATGATCTTTAATCTTAATTTTAATAGCAGGTTCCCACTCATCATAAAGTTTTCTAGGGATAGAAACTTCTAATTCAAGTTTTTCTTCATAAGATTGCATTAAAGCATCAACGATATGTTTGGTAAAAGCTTTATTTTGACTATAAGCATGAGGAGAATTTAACACGGATTGCAACAAGGAAATACATCCTATTAAAGAAAAATTATCGTAATTAAATTCCTTCAAATCCAAAATAGTGGGTTCATTGCTATGTAAAGTTTTGACCTCTCCAATCCCACTTTACCAAATTTAGCATCAAGATCTAAAAACTCCGAATCACTGGGATGCCTTTTAACTAAAGTTGACTCATCTCGAGTCCCATCATTATCAAGATTCATATTTCAAAACAAAGATTTAATAGGAGACACATCAATCACCTTTAGATCTTCATCATTATTATCATGAAAACTAGAAGAACACGCTCTTACAAAGCAATCTTTCTTAGCACGCATCCTAGCGGTTCTTTCTTTGCACTCATCAATGGAAATTCTCATGGCTTTGAGAGACTCATTGATATCATGCTTAGGTGGAATAGATCTAAGTTTCAAAGAATCAACATCAAGAGAAATTCTATCCATGTTCCTAGCCAATTCATCAATCTTAAGCAATATTTCTTCAAGCAAAGCATTGAAATACTTTTGAGAATTCATAAATTCTTTAACACTAATCTCAAAATCAGAGGGCATCTTATTAAAATTTCCATAAGAGTTGTTGTAGGAATTACCATAATTATTAGAGGAATTACTAGGAAACGACCTAGGATTAAAGTTTCCTCTATAAGCATTGTTACCAAAATTATTCCTACCAACAAAATTCACATCCATAGATTCATTATTATTCTCAATCAAAGTAGAAAAAGGCATATCATTAGGATCAATAGGAGCACTATTATTAGCAAACAATTTCATAAGTTCATCCATCTTTCCACTCAAAACATTAATCTCTTCTATCGCACGAACTTTTTTACGAGTAGATCTTTCGGTGTGCCATTGAGAATAATTAACCATAATATTATCTAGGAGTTTAGTAGCTTCTCCTAAAGTGATTTCCATAAAAGTGCCTCCCGCGGCCGAATCTAAAAGATTTCTAGAAGCAAAATTCAATCCAGCATAAAAATTTTGTATGATCATCCATAAATTTAATCCATGTGTCGGGCAATTACGAATCATTAATTTCATTCTCTCCCAAAATTGTGCAACATGCTCATGATCTAGTTTCTTATAATTTATAATATTGTTTCTAAGAGAGATGATCTTAGCAGGAGGAAAATACTTATAGATAAAAGCATCTTTGAACTTATTCCATGAATCAATACTATTTTTAGGCAAAGACGAAAACCAAGTTTTAGCACGATCTCTAAGCGAAAACAGAAATAGCTTCAATTTAACAATATCATTATCCATGTCTTTCTTCTTTTGCATATCACACAAATCAACAAAGTTGTTTAGATGAGTAGTGGCATCTTCACTAGGAAGGCCGGAGAATTATCTTTCATAACCAAATTCAACAAAGCAGCATTGATTTCACAAGATTCAGCATCGGTAAGAGGAGAAGTGCTAAGGAAATCATTATTGTTGGTATTGGAAAAGTCACACAATTTAGTATTATCTTGAGCCATTGTGACAAGCAATCCAACACACAACCACTCAAGAGGCAAGCGAAAAAGAGAGGCGAACGGGAAAGAGAGGGCGAAATAAAACGGCAAGGGTGAAGTGGGGGAGAGGAAAACGAGAGGCAAATGGCAAATAATGTAATGCAAGGGAGATGAGTTTCTGATGGGTACTTGGTATGTCTTGACTTGAGCGAAGACCTCCCCGGCAATGGCACCAGAAATCCTTCTTGCAACCTCTTGAGCAGTGCGTTGGTTTTCCCTTGAAGAGGAAAGGGTGATGCAGCAAAGTAGCATAAGTATTTCCCTCAGTTTTTGAGAACCAATGTATCAATCTAGTAGGAGGCTCCACGCAAGTCCCTCGTACCTACACAAACAAACAAGAACCTCGCAACCAACATGATAAAGGGGTTGTCAATCCCTTCACGGCCACTTGCAAAAGTAAGATCTGATAGAGATAATAAGATAGAATAAATATTTTTGGTATTTTTATGATATAGATTGGAAAGTAAAGATTGCAAAATAAAGTAGATTGGAAACTTATATGGTGTAAAATAGACCCGGGGGCCATAGGTTTCACTAGTGGCTTCTCTCAAGATAGCATAAGTATTACGGTGGGTGAACAAATTACTATCGAGCAATTGATAGAACAGTGCATAGTTATGAGAATATCTAGGCATGATCATGTATATAGGCATCACGTCCGCAACAAGTAGACCGACTCCTGCCTGCATCTACTACTATTACTCCACACATCGACCACTATCCAGCATGCATCTAGAGTATTAAGTTCATAAGAATAGAGTAACGCATTAGGCAAGATGACATGATGTAGAGGGATAAACTCAAGCAATATGATATAAACCCCATCCTTTTATCCTCGATGGCAACAATACAATACGTGCCTTGGTGCCCCTGTTGTCACTAGGAAAGGACACCGCAAGATTGAACCCAAAGCTAAGCACGTCTCCCATTGCAAGAAAAGATCAATCTAGTAGGCCAAACCAAACTGATAATTCGAAGAGACTTGCAAAGATAACCAATCATACATAAAAGAATTCAGAGGAGATTCAAATATTTCTCATAGATAAACTTGATCATAAACCCACAATTCAACGGATCTCGGCAAACACGCCGCAAAAAGAGTTACATCGAATAGATCTCCAAGAAGATCAAGGAGAAATTTGTATTGAGATTCAAAGAGAGAGAAGAAGCCATCTAGCTAATAACTATGGACCCGAAGGTCTGTGGTAAACTACTCACAACTCATCGGAGAGGCCTTGGCGATGATGTAGAAGCCCTCTGTGATCGATTCCCCCTCCTGCGGAGCGCCGGAAAAGGCTCCAAGATGGGATCTCACGGGTACAGAAGGTTGCGGCGGTGGAAATAGGTTTTCATGGTGCTCCTCGGTGTTTTCAGGGTATGCAAGTATATATAGGCGAAGGAGGTCGGTCAGGGGAGCCACGAGGGGCCCACAAGGGTGGAGGGCGCGCCCTGGACCCTCGTGGCCGCCTCGACTGCTTCTTGACGTCCACTCCAAGTCTCCTGGATTGCGTTTGTTCCAAAAAGATCTCCCCCAAAGGTTTCATTCTGTTTGGACTCCGTTTGATATTCCTTTCCTTGAAACACTAAAATAGGCAAAAAAAATAGCAATTTGGGCTGGGCCTCCGGTTAATAGGTTAGTCCCAAAAATGATATAAAAGTTTATAGTAAAGCCCGTAAACATCCAAAACGGGTAATATAATAGCATGAAACTATAAAAATTTATAGATATGTTGGAGACGTATCAAACCTGTAGGGTTCGCACGCTTAACGTTCGATGATGATTTGTATTATGAGTTATGTGTTTTGATGACCGAAGTTTGTTCGGAGTCCCAGTTGAGATCACGGATGTGACGAGGAGTCTCGAAATGGTCGAGACGTAAAGATCAATATATTGCAAGGCTATATTCGGACATCGGAAAGGTTCCGAGTGATTCGGGTATTTTTTGGAGTACCGGGGAGTTACGGGAATTCACCGGGAGAAGTAATGGGCCTTATTGGGCCATACGGGAAATAGAGGAGGCAAGCCAAGGGGAGGTGCCCCCCCTCCCCCGCGCGCTCCATGGGTCCGAATTGGACTAGGGGAAGGGGGCGGCGCCCCCCTTGCCCTTTCCTACTCCCTCTCTCCTTCCTTCTCTCCTACTCCTAAAAGGGAAAGAATTCCTACTAGGACTTGGAAGTCCTAGTAGGACTCCATATGCTTGGCGCGCCCCCTAGGCCGGCCGCCTCCTCCCTCCCTCCTTTATATACGGGGGAGGGGAGCACCCCAAGGACACACAAGTTCCTCTCCCAACCGTGTGCGGTGCCCCCCTCCACAGTTACACACCTCGATCATACCATCGTAGAGCTTAGGCAAAGCCCTGCACCGGTAGCATCATCATCACTGTCACCACATCATTGTTCTGATGGAACTCAACCTCGTCCTCAACTGGATCACGAGCACGAGGGACGTCATCGAGCTGAACATGTGCTGAACGCGGAGGTGCCGTATGTTCAGTACTTGGATCGGTTGGATCGCGAAGATGTTCGACTACATCAACCGCGTTATTGAAATGCTTTCGCTTTCGGTCTACGAGGGTATGTGGACACACTCTCCCCTCTCGTTGCTATGCATCACCTAGATAGATCTTGTGTGATCGTAGGATTTTTTTTGAAATTACCACGTTCCCCAACAATATTCTATGCATGCGATAATGTAATAATTTTGTGGCGCACTGTGGAGGCCGAGTGGGTATTGCCTACTCTCCAATATCCAGTCGTGTCATGAATGGTTCCTAAATCTGGTGTGTGATAATGACGAACCAATATGAGTCCGGCTACTGATGTTGCTATAGAGGATTTGGCATGTTAGAAATGAGGTTGTGCATGCAAAACCAGCGCCACCTGTCGAGGTCTCTGTTTGGTTCTTGTGTAGCTGTGTAAACTCACTACAGGCGCTGGAACTTGCTCCCAGTGCTGAAGTCAAAGGAAAAATGGTTCACAAAGTCTTCCCTCATATGGCAGCATGCAACAACATTTTAGCCACCCAATCTAATCCTTGGTTTCCACCGGAGTTGGGCAGAGTCAAGTTAAATACTGATGGTGGTTGGCCAAGGATACAAATGGTGCAGGTATGATTCTTTGTGATCATGATGGTTACATTATTTTCAGCTCCTGTCGGTATCTCTTCTCTTATGAGGATGCATTAGAAGCAGAAATTTTGGCACTAAAGGGGGGATTATTGCTGAAATTTGGGATGGGCTTTAGGCCCATACAACAATTTTTGAAAATCTCTAAGGGCCCATGTGGGTTTATTGGCACTAGGTAGAAATTGAGAATCAACTTGAAAAGAAAATTAAACGAGTCAGGTCAGATCGTGGTGGAGAGTACTTCTCGAGTGAGTTTTGTTAGAAGGGAGAGGGATTTGATGGAAAAGTTGTTCATTGTATGGCTTGAGCCTCATGGGCATATATATAGGAGTACAATGACCAACTTGGAGTACAAGACAAGGCAGGACAAAATCCTAGTCTATCCTATACTTCCTAATAATCTTATACTCAACATCCCCGCGTAGTCACAATGGTAGCAATGCAGACGGTGAGACTGGAGAATAATCTGAAGGCAAGCCTACGGACACCCCCTCACAGTCGTAACGGTCGATGCATCGCAGAATCGTGGCTGGAGTGAAAACCGACGAGGTTGCTCAAGCAGGCGGTAGCCCTTTGTGCCATTTGTCGATGTAGCCAAGAGCGTGGGTGGTGGAGCCGTGGTCGAGGTAGCCGTGCGAAGAATGTCGTGGACAATGTTGAGTCCGGGTGGCGGGTGTCGAGGAAGTCGTCGTGGAGCCGCGGGCGCAAGGGGGCACCGAGTTAGCATGGGTTCAGTGGTGTCGAAGTAGTGGTGCACCGGGAAGAAGATGCTGTTGACGACGCGTCGCGGCGGGTTTGCCAAGCCCGAGGACACATCATGGACGAGGCACGCATCGGTGTTGCCTGCACCGCACATGCATAGATGGACGAAGACGAAGTTAACGAAGCGTTGACCAGGCTTGCCAGACCCGGGGACACGTCGTGGATGAAGGCACACATCGGTGTTGCTAGCACCGGGCATGCGTAGACAAGGGAACTGCACGAGCTGTACGCCATGTCAGAGAAGTCTAAGGGGCCAATAGAGAAGAACTTGTCGATGATTGCAGCGTCCATTGGCGCGGGGCCAATGTCACCAACGGTGGTCGGAGTAGATGAAGTGGTCGGGGTAGATGACGGCGATGCTGGCGACGGGCTAGTGTTGGATGAAGACGAAGGAGGTGGACGGGCGGCTGCGGCGGCTACTGGGGCGGTGGCGGCGGCCAAAGAAGAGCGGCAACGGTGACCTGACGGCGGCGGCGACAGCTAGGTTAGGAGGGCGGCGGCAGTGCTCGAAGTAGGAGAAGAACCCTGACAACGTGACGAAGACCAGCGCGGACGGTGGCGTTCTCGCACCAAGGGAGACGACGCGGCGCATACCACGGGAGTTTGATGCACGGTGACGGCGGAGTGGACCACGGGCCGCGGCACTACGGCCCGAAGGGGCGATGCAGCGGCGACGGGCAGGTCGGCCCATGACAGGAAGACCTTGGGGCGGCTGCGGGGACCGCGGGCCGCGGCGCTATGGCCCGATAGGGCGGTGCAGGGGCGGAGTTAGGGTTGGTGCAACCGCGGGGACGGCCTTGGGGCGGCAACTGGGACCGTGTATCGCGGTACTACAGCCTGTAGGGGCGACGCGCGAGTCAATGCAACTGCGAGGAGAACCATGGGGAGGTGGCGCTGCGGCCCAACGGGGAGACGCAACGGCAGCCCATTGCTCGATCGGTGGAGGGGCGCGCTGAACTCGGGGACGATATTCATGGGACCTGCGGAGGCGCGCGTAACTGATGGGCCAAGTCGATCACGCGGCGTAGATGAGGCGGATCGCGGCGGTGAGCGGGTGGTCAAGTCGAT
Source organism: Triticum dicoccoides (assembly GCF_002162155.2). Lineage (NCBI taxonomy): Eukaryota > Viridiplantae > Streptophyta > Magnoliopsida > Poales > Poaceae > Triticum > Triticum dicoccoides. Next base: position 625,305,897 of record NC_041385.1, read on the forward strand.
CACGCGTGAGGTCGACGCTGCTCGGTGGAGGCGGGGTGGCGGCGGAGTCCGAGATGAGGCCGGCGACGATGGACAGCATGGGAAGTCATGCGGACGAGCTTGTCAGCACCGGCACCCGGGCTACTAAAGCAGCGCCGGCGCCCGAGCAGCGAGGCCCGAGCGACCAATGGAGCAGCGACGCCCGAGTTGAGGTAGCCGACGAGCCTGACGCAGCCGAGGACGAGGCCGGCGAGGTAGACCGTCGGGCCGCCGTGCAGACGCGGGTGGCATGGATCGATTGGCGGGCCGACGCACGAGCGACGACTATGATTGTCCGCCGCATGGCGCCAGGCCACCGGGTGTAGGCGATGCAGGTGTCCAGGACGGAGCAGGGCGGTGACGGCCGACGCAGGGCAACGGGCGGACCGGCGCGACGACGACGGCCTTGAGGGCTGCCTGTCGCGCGAGGCCACCAGGTTGGTAAAGTAGCCGGCTGGTCACGCCGGTGTCGGAGTAGAGGCGCGGGGTGTCGACGGCGGTGGCGGGCGACACAAACCAATCGAGCATAGATCAAAAAACCAAAAAGAAAAACGCCGATCAAAACGACCGGTGAGAGAGCGAAAAAACCCAGAGCAAGGGCTCGGGAAAAAGACTCTCTAGGGTAGCCGACCAACACGGCCGGCGGACGAATCCTAGGTACGGGCGGCGCGGCCCCCGGCGGCGGTCCTGGAGACCAACCGCCCCAGGGGCGGCGCGTGGGGCGGAAGCGGCGGGCGGTGGCTAGGGTTTGGATAGGTTAGGCTGATACCATGTTAGAAGGGAGAGGGATTTGATGGAATAGTTGTTCATTGTATTGCCTGAGCCTCGTGTGCATATCTATAGGATTACAATGACCAATTTGGAGTACAAGACAAGGCAGGACCAAATCCTAGTCTATCTTATACTTCCTAATAATCTTATACTCAACAAGTTTGATTCATTTTGTGCGGAACACGTCATTATTCATGAGAGGACGCCTCCCTATTCTCCCGAGTCAAACGGGGTTGCAGAGCGGAAAAATTGTACTCTAATTGATTTGGTTAATGCCATGTTAGATACATCGGGTTTATCCAAGGCATGGTGGCGGGAGGCTAGATTGACGGCATGTCATGTCCTAAATAAAGTTCCGACAAAGGATAATGAGATCACTCCCTATGAGAAATGGGCGAAGAGAAGGACAACACTATCGTACTTGCGTACTTGGGGCTGTTTGGCAAAAGTCAATGTGCCAATCCCCAAAAAGTGTAAGCTTGGACCCAAGACTGTGGACTACGTTAATTTGAGCTACGCTAAGAACAGAGTTGGCTATAGATTTCTAGTAGTGAAATCTGAGGTACCTGACCAGAAGGTCGGTACAATTATGGAGTCTAAGAATGCTACATTCTTCGAGGATATTTTTCCTATGAGAGATATGTTGGAAACATGCCCTAGAGGCAATAATAAAATGGTTATTATTGTATTTCCTTGTTCATGATAATTGTCTATAGTTCATGCTATAATTGTATTAACTAAAAACCATAATACATCTGTGAATACATAGACCACAACATGTCCCTAGTGAGCCTCTAGTTGACTAGCTCGTTGATCAATAGATGGTTAAGGTTTCCTGACCATGGACATTAGATTTCATTGAAAACTGGATCACATCATTAGGAGAATGATGTGATGGACAAGACCCAATCCTAAGCATAGCACAAGATCGTGTAGTTCGTTTGCTAAAAGTTTTTCTAATGTCAAGTATCATTTCCTTAGACCATGAGATTGTGCAACTCCCGGATACCGTAGGAATGCTTTGGGTGTGCCAAACATCAGAACGTATCTGGGTGGCTATAAAGGTGCACTACGGGTATCTCTGAAAGTGTTTGTTGGGTTGGCACGAATCGAGACTGGGATTTGTCACTCCGTGAGACGGAGAGGTATCTCTGGGCCCACTCGGTAATGCATCATCATAATGAGCTCAATGTGACTAAGTAGTTAGTCATGGGATCATGCATTACGGAACGAGTAAAGTGACTTGCCGGTAACGAGATTGAACGAGGTATTGGGATACCGATGATCGAATCTCGGGCAAGTAACATACCGATTGACAAAGGGAATTGCACACAGGATTGCTTGAATCCTTGACATCGTGGTTCATCCGATGAGATCATCGTGGAACATGTGGGAGCCAACATGGGTATCCAGATCCCACTGTTGGTTATTGACCGGAGAATGTCTCGGTCATGTCTTCATGGTTCCCGAACCCGTAGGGTCTACACACTTAAGGTTCGGTGATGCTAGAGTTGCTATGGGAAATAGTATGTGGTTACCGAAGGTTGTTCGGAGTCCCGGATGAGATCCCGGACATGACGAGGAACTCCGGAATGGTCCGGAGGTGAAGATCGGTATATTGGACGAAGGGTATTGGAGTCCGGAATTGTTCCGGGGGTACCAGGGGATGACCAGCGTGTCCGAAAGGGGTTTTGGAGGCCCCGGCAAGCGTTGGGGGCCTTATGGGTCAAGGGGAGAGGGCACATCAGCCCACTAAGGGGCTGAGCGCCCCTCCCACCCCATCTCACGTAACCAGGAGATGTGGGGGCGCCACCCCTAGGGCAGCTGCCCCTCCCAGCTTGGGGGGCAAGTTTCCTAGGGGGTGGGGGCGCCAAAACCCATCTAGGGTTTCCCCTATGGCCGCCGCCCCTCCCCTAGGGAACCCTAGGGCGCCCCGCCCCCTCCTCCCTTCCCCCTATATATAGTGAGGGAGAGAGAGCGCAGCGGCACCCTTCCCCTGGCACAGCCCTCTCCCTCGTCCAACACCTCCTGCTCATCCGTAGTGCTTGGCGAAGCCCTACCGGAGAACCAGGAGCTCCATCACCACCATGTCGTCGTGCTGTCGGAGTTCTCCCTCAACTTCTCCTCTTCCCTTGCTGGATCAAGAAGGAGGAGATGTCCTTGGGCTATACGTGTGTTGAATGCGGAGGCACCGTTGTTTGGTGCTTAGATCGGAATCAACCGTGATCTGAATCGCTACGAGTACGACTCCTTCATCCGCGTTCTTGTAACGCTTCCGCTTAGCGATCTTCAAAGGTATGAAGATGCTTATCCTCTCCCTCTCTTGTTGCTAGAATCTCCATAGATTGATCTTGGTGTTGCATAGAAAATTTTGAATTTCTGCTACGTTCCCCAAAAGTGGCATCATGAGCTAGGTCTATTGCGTAGATTCTATGCACGAGTAGAACATAAGTTGTTGTGGGCGTTGATTTTGTTCAATATGCTTAGCGTTACTAGTCCTATCTTGTTCTGACCGTATTGTGGGATGAAGCGGCCCGGACCGACCTTACACGTACACTTATGTGAGACAGGTTCCACCGACTGACATGCACTTGTTGCATAAAGGTGGCTAGCGGGTGCCAGTCTCTCCCACTTTAGTCGGATCGGATTCGATGAAAAGGGTCCTTATGAAGGGTAAATAGCAATTGGCATATCACATTGTGGCTTTTGCGTAGGTAAGAAACGTTCTTGCTAGAAACCCATAGCAGCCACGTAAAACATGCAAACAACAATTAGAGGACGTCTAACTTGTTTTTGCAGGGTATGCTATGTGATGTGATATGGCCAAAAGAATGTGATGAATGATATGTGATGTATGAGATTGATCATGTTCTTGTAATAGGAATCATGTCGATGAGTATGACAACCGGCAGGAGCCATAGGAGTTGTCTTAATTTATTGTATGACATGAGTGTCATTGAACAACGCCATGTAATTACTTTACTTTATTGCTAAACCGTTAGCCATAGTAGTAGAAGTAATAGTTGGCGAGACAACTTCATGGAGACACGATGATGGAGATCATGATGATGGAGATCATGGTGTCATGCCGGTGACGATGATGATCATGGAGCCCCGAAGATGGAGATCAAAAGGAGCAAAATGATATTGGCCATATCATGTCACTTTTTGATTGCATGTGATGTTTATCATGTTTATGCATCTTATTTGCTTAGAACGACGGTAGTAAATAAGATGATCCCTCGTAATAATTTCAAGAAAGTGTTCCCCCTAACTATGCAAAGTTGCGAAAGATCGTTGCTTCTAAGCACCACGTGATGATCGGGTGCGATAGATTCTAACGTTCACATACAATGGGTGTAAGCCAGATTTACACACGCGAAACACTTAGGTTGACTTGACGAGCCTAGCATGTACAGACATGGCCTCAGAACACAAGAGTCCGAAAGGTCGAACATGAGTTGTATAGTAGATACGATCAACATGAAGATGTTCACCGATGATGACTAGTCCGTCTCACATGATGATCGGACACGGCCTAGTTGACTCGGATCATGTATCACTTAGATGACTAGAGGGATGTCTATCTGAGTGGGAGTTCATCAAATAATGTGATTAGATGAACTTAATTATCATGAACATAGTCAAAAAGGTCTTTACAAATTATGTCGTAAGCTCGCGCTTTAGTTCTACTGTTTAGATATGTTCCTAGAGAAAATATAGTTGAAAGTTGATAGTAGCAATTATGTGGACTGGGTCCGTAAACTGAGGATTGTCCTCATTGCTACGCAAAAGGCTTATGTCCTTAATGCTCTGCTTGGTGTGCTGAACCTCGAACGTCGTCTGTGGATGTTGCGAACATCTGACATACACGTTTTGATGACTACATGATAGTTCAGTAATGTTAAACGGTTTAGAATTGTGGCACCGAAGACGTTTTTTTTGAAACGTCGCGAAACATATGAGATGTTCTGAGGGCTGAAATTGGGATTTCAGGCTCGTGCCCACGTCAAGAGGTATGAGACCTCCGACGAGTTTCTTAGCCTACAAACTAAGGGAGAAAAGCTCAATCGTTGAGCTTCTACTCAGATTGTCTGGGTACAACAATCACTTGAATCGAGTGGGAGTTAATCTTCCAGATGAGATAGTGATGTTTCTCCAAAGTCATTGCCACCAAGCTACTAGAGCTTCGTGATGAACTATAACATATCAGGGATAGATATGATGATCCTTGAAATATTCGCGATGTTTGACACCGCGAAAGTAGAAATCAAGAAGGAGCATCAATTGTTGATGGTTAGTGAAACCACTAGTTTCAAGAAGGGCAAGGGCAAGAAGGGATACTTCATTAAACGGCAAATCAGCTGCTGCTCTAGTGAAGAAACCCAAGGTTGAACCCAAACCCGAGACTAAGTGCTTCTGTAATAAGGGGAACGGTCACTGGAGCAGAACTACCCTAGATACTTGGTAGATAAGAAGGCAGGCAAGGTCGACAGAAGTATATTGGATATACATTATATTAATGCGTACTCTACTAGTACTCCTAGTAGCACCATGGTAATGGATACCGGTTCGGTTGCTAAGTGTTAGTAACTCGAAATAAAAGGCTACGGAATAAACGGAGACTAGCTAAAGGCGAGGTGACGATATGTGTTGGAAGTATTTCCAAGGTTGATGTGATCAAACATCGCACGCTCCCTCTACCATCGGGATCGTTGTTAAACCTAAATAATTGTTATTTGGTGTTTGCGTTGAGCATAGAAATGATTGGATTATGTCTATCGCAACACGGTTATTCATTTAAGGAGAATAATGGTTACTCTGTTTATTTGAATAATACCTTCAATGGTCTTGCACCTAAAATGAATGGTTTATTGAATCTCGATCGTAGTGATACGCATGTTCATGCCAAAAGATATAAGATAGTAATGATAGTACCACTTACTTGTGGCACTGCCATGTAAGTCATATTTGTACAAAACGCATGAAGAAGCTCCATGTTGATGGATCTTTGGACTCACTCGTTTTTTGAAAAGTTTGAGGCATGCGAACCATGTCTATTGGTATGTACGCATGAAGAAACTTCATGCAGATGGATCGTTTGGACTCACTTGATTTTGAATCACTTGAGTCATGCAAATCATACCACATGGGCAAGATGACTGAAAGGCCTCATTTTCAGTGAAATGGAACAAGAAAGCAACTTGTTGGAAGTAATACATTTTGATGTGTGCAGTCCAATGAGTGCTAAGGCACGCAGTGGATGTCATTGTGTTCTTACTTCACAGATGATTTGAGTAAATGCTGAGTATATTTACTTGATGAAGCACAAGTCTAAATTATTGAAAGGTTCAAGTAATTTCAGAGTGAAGTTGAAGATCATCGTGACAAGAGGATAAAATGTCTATCATATGATCATAGAGATGAATATCTGAGTTACGAGTTTGGTACACAATTAAGACCTTGTGGAAATTGTTTCACAACTAATACCGCCTGGAACACCATAGTGTGATGGTGTGTCCGAACATCATAGATGCACCCTATTGGATATGGGGCATACCATGATGTGTCTTATCAAATTACCACTATCGTTTATGGGTTAGGCATTAGAGACAACCGCATTCGCTTTAAATAGGGCACCACGTAATTCCATTGAGATGACACCATATGAACTATGGTTTAGAGAAACCTAGGCTGTCGTTTCTTGAAAGTTTGAGGCTGCGACGCTTATGTAAAAAAGTTTCATCCTGATAAGCTCGAACCCAAAGAGGATAAATACATCTTCATAGGACACCCAAAACAGTTGGATATACCTCCTATTTCAGATCCGAAAGCAAAAGTGATTGTTTCTAGAAACGGGTCCTTTCTCGAGGAAAGGTTTCTCTTGAAAGAATTGAGTGGGAGGATGGTGGAGACTTGATGAGGTTGTTGAACCATCACTTCAACTAGTGTGTAGCAGGGCACAGGAAGTTGTTCCTGTGGCACCTACACCAATTGAAGTAGAAGCTTATGATAGTGATCATGAAACTTCGGATCAAGTCACTACCAAACCTCGCAGGTCAACAAGGATGCTTACTGCTTCAGAGTGGTACGTAATCCTATCTTGGAGGTCATGTTGCTAGACAACAATGAACCTACGAGCTATGGAGAAGCGATGGTGGGCCCGGATTCTGATGAATGGCTCGAGGCCATATCCCAGAGAGGATCCATGTATGAAAACAAAGTGTAGACTTTGGCAGAACTACTCGATGGTCGTAGGGCTGTTGAGTATAGATGGATTTTAAAAGGGAGACGGACAATGATGGTAAGTGTCACCATTAAGAAAGCTCGACTTGTCGTTAAGATGTTTTCCGACAAGTTCAAGGAGTTGACTGTGATGAGACTTTCTCACTCATAGCGATGATAAAGAGTATGTTGGAATTATATTAGCAGTTACTGCATGATTTATGAAATCTTGCAGATAGGATGTCAAAAAACATTGTTTCCTCGATGGTATTCTTGAGGAAAGGTTGTATGTGATACAACCAAAAGGTTTTGTCAATCCTAAAAGATGCTAACAAGTATGCAAAGCTCCAGCAATCCTTCTAAGGACTGCAGTAAGCATCTTGGAGTTGGAATATACGCTTTGATGAGATAATCAAAGATTTTGGGTTTATACAAAGTTTATGAGAAACTTGTATTTCCAAAGAAGTGAGTGGGAGCACTATAGAATTTCTGATGAGTATATATTATTAACATATTGTTGATCAGAAATGATGTAGAATTTCTGGACAGCATATAGGGTTATTTGAAAAGTGTTTTTCAATGGAAAACCTGGATTAAGCTACTTGAGCATTGAGCATCAAGATCTATAAGGATAGATCAAAAATCGCTTAATAGTACTTTCAAACGAACACATACCGTGACAAGATTTTGAAGGAGTTCAAAATAGATCGGCAAAGAAGGAGTTCTTGGCTGTGTTATAAGGTGTGAGTATTGAGTAAGACTCAAAACCTGACCATGGCAGAATAGAGAGAAAGGACGAAGGTCATCCCCTATGCTTTGGACGTAGGCTCTACAGTATGTTATGCTGTGTACCGCACCTGAAGTGTGCCTTGCCATGAGTCAGTCAAGGGGTACAAGAGTGATCCAAGAATGGATCACAGGACAGCGGTCAAAAGTTATCCTTAGTAACTAGTGGACTAAGGAATTTTCTCGATTATGGAGGTGGTAAAAGAGTTCGTCGTAAAGGGTTACGCCGATGCAAACTTTGACACTAATCCGGATTATTCTGAGTAGTAAACCGGATACGTATAGTAGAACAGTTATTTGGAATAGCTCCAAATAGCGCGTGGTAGCTGCATCTATAAGATGACATAGAGATTTGTAAAGCACACACGGATCTGAAAGGTTCAGACCCGTTGACTAATAACCTCTCTCACAAGCGAGATATGATCAAACCCCATGGGTGTTAGATTCATTACAATCATACAGTGATGTGAACTAGATTGTTGACTCTAGTGCAAGTGGGAGACTGTTGGAAATATGCCCTAGAGGCAATAATAAAATGGTTATTATTGTATTTCCTTGTTCATGATAATTGTCTATTGTTCATGCTATAATTGTATTAACTGAAAACTATAATACATGTGTGAATACATAGACCACGACATGTCCCTAGTGAGCCTCTGGTTGACTAGCTCGTTGATCAATAGATGGTTATGGTTTCCTGACCATGGACAGTAGATGTCGTTGATAACGGGATCACATCATTAGGAGAATGATGTGATGGACAAGACCCAATCCTAAGAATAGCACAAGATCGTGTAGTTTGTTTGCTAAAAGCTTTTCTAATGTCAAGTATCATTTCCTTAGACCATGAGATTGTGCAACTCCCGGATACCGTAGGAATGCTTTGGGTGTGCCAAATGTCACAACGTAACTGGGTGGCTATAAAGGTGCACTATGGGTATCTCCGAAAGTGTCTGTTGGGTTGGCATGAATCGAGACTGGGATTTGTCACTCCGTGAGACAGAGAGGTATCTCTGGGCCCACTCAGTAATGCATCATCATAATGAGCTCAATGTGACTAAGTAGTTAGTCATGGGATCATGCATTACAAAACGAGTAAAGTGACTTGCCGGTGACGAGATTGAACGAGGTATTGGGATACCAACGATCGAATCTCGGGCAAGTAACATACCGATTGACAAAGGAAATTGCATACGGGATTGCTTGAATCCTTGACATCGTGGTTCATCCAATGAGATCATCGTGGAACATGTGGGAGCCAACATGGGTATCCTGATCCCGCTGTTGGTTATTGACCGGAGAACGTCTCGGTCATGTCTGCATGGTTCCCGAACACGTAGGGTCTACACACTTAAGGTTCGGTGACGCTAGAGTTGTTATGGGAAATAGTATGTGGTTACCGAAGGTTGTTCTGACTCCCGGATGAGATCCCAGACATGACCAGGAGCTCCGGAATGGTCCGGAGGTGAAGATAAGTATATTGGACGAAGGGTATTGGAGTCCGGAATAGTTCCGGGGGTACCAGGTGATGACCAGCGTGTCCGAAAGGGGTTCCGGAGGCCCCGGCAAGCGTTCGGGGACCTTATGGGCCAAGGGAAGAGGGCACATCAGCCCACTAAAGGGCTGAGCGCCCCTCCCACCCCATCTCACGTAACCAGGAGATGTGGGGGCAGCCGCCCCTCCCGGCTTGGGAGGCAAGTTTCCTAGGTGGTGGGGGCGCCAAAACCCATCTAGGGTTTCCCCTATGGCCGCCGCCCCTCCCCTAGGGAACCCTAGGGCGCCTCCCCCTCCTCCCTTCCCCCTATATACAGTGAGGGAGAGAGAAGGCAGCGGCACCCTTCCCCTGGCGCAGCCCTCTCCCTCCTCCAACACCTCCTCCTCCTCCGTAGTGCTTGGCGAAGCCCTGCCGGAGAACCACGAGCTCCATCACCACCATGCCGTCGTGCTGTCGGAGTTCTCCCTCAACTTCTCCTCTCCCCTTGTTGGATCAAGAAGGAGGAGACGTCCCCAGGCTGTACGTGTGTTGAACGCGGAGGCACCGTTGTTCGGTGCTTAGATCAGAATCAACCGCGATCTGAATCGCTACGAGTACGACTCCTTCATCCGTGTTCTTGTAACGCTTCCGCTTAGCGATCTTCAAAGGTATGAAGATGCTTATCCTCTCCCTCTCTTGTTGCTAGAATCTCCATAGATTGATCTTGGTGTTGCGTAGAAAAATTTGAATTTCTGCTACGTTCCCCAACAAGATATGCAAAGCACTTCTAGACAGGAATCTGAGGACACTCCTGAGCCTGCCATTCCTATGGAATATTATGAACGAACACATGATGAAAATCCTAAGGAGGATGACGAGGAAACCCTTAGTAGGGGCAAGAGACAAATGACTGCAAAGACCTTTGGTGATGATTTCTTCGTGTACCTTGTGGATGTACTCCCACTTCAATTTCAGAAGTGTATGCCTCTCTAGAAGCTGACTACTGGAAGGATGCGGTCTGTAGCGAGATGGATTCCATCATGGCTAACGGGACATGGGAGATCACCGAGCGTCCCTATGGTTGTAAACCATTGGGATGTAAGTGGGTGTTCAAAAAGAATCTTAGGCCCGTTTGTACGATTGAAAAGTACAAGGATAGGCTTGTGGTCAAGGGCTATGACCAGAAAGAAGAGGAACATTTCTTTGATACTTATTCACCTGTGGCTAGTCTGACCACCATTCGAGTATTACTCTCGTTGGCGGCCTCGCACGGTCTTCTCGTCCATCAAATGGATGTTAAGACTACTTTTCTGAATGGAGAGCTAAATGAGGAAATCTACATGCAACAGCCAGATGGATTTGTGATAGATGGTCAAGAAAGAAAGGTGTGTAGGTTGCTGAAATCTTTGTATGGCCTAAAGCAAGCACCTAACTAATGGCATGATAAGTTTAATACAACTCTGACATCTGTTGCCTTCATTGTTAATGAAGCTGACAAATGTGTATACTATCTCCATGGTGGGGGCGAAGGAGTTATACTATGCTTGTATGTTGATGACATACTGATATTTGGAACCAATCTCGAAGTCATTGAGGAGGTCAAGTCGTTTCTGTCTCAGAACTTTGAGATGAAAGACCTTGGTGTGGCTGATGTTATCTTGAACATCAAGCTATTGAGAGATAATGAGTGGGATCACACTTCTGCAATCCCATTATATTGAGAATGTGTTGAGTCGTTTTGAATATTCAGACTGCACAGCATCTAAATCACCATATGATCCTAGCGTGTTGATTCGAAAGTTCGAAGGCATGGCTAAAGATCAAGTGAGATACTCTCAAATTATTCGTTCACTGATGTACCTAGCGAGCGCAACGAGGCCTGACATCACGTTTTCTGTGAGCAAACTGAGCCGGTTTGTTTCCAAACCGGGTGATGTACATTGGCATGTTGTTGAAAGAGTTATGCGCTATCTGAAAGGTACAATGAACTATGGACTTCACTATACTGGATACCCGTTGGTACTTCAAGGGTATAGTGATGCGAATTGGATCTCTGATGCTAATGAGATGAAGGCCACAACTGGGTAAATGTTTACTCTTGGAGGTGGCGCTGTTTCTTGGAAGTCTTGCAAGCAAATGATCTTAACGAGATCGACAATGGATGCAGAATTAACAGCACTAGACACATCTGGTGTTGAAGCAGGATGGCTTCGAGATATTTTAATGGACTTGCCAATTGTTGATAAACCGGTTCCGGCTATGCTTATGAACTGTGACAATCAGACTGTCATCACCAAGGTGAAGAGTTCAAAGGACAACATGAAGTCCAACAAACAGATAAGAATGAGATTGAAAGCTGTCAGAAAATTAAGAAACTCAGGAGTGCTAGCATTGGAGTATGTCCATACGGCTAAGAATCTGGCAGATCCCTTTACAAAAGGGCTATCACGTGTTGTGATAGATAGTGCATCGAGGGAGATGGGTATGAGACCCACATGAGTTGCCATGGTGGTAACCCAACCTATGTGATCGGAGATCCCGTGAAGTAGGACCTGGGAAAACAAGCCAGTGGTGAACTGAGGAGAGTAACTACACTAACCCACTCCATTGGAGATGCAATACTCTCGATACTGTATGGTAGGATGACTACTGTCTTAATGTGTTCCAAAGCTTATGTAAGCAAGATGCTATCCTACAGAGCGATTTTTGGAGGAACACACCTATGTGAGCCTGATTGCTTGTCACGGTCTATGAGATTGGGGTGATCTCTAGTAAGCTCATGAATAGGCTAGGAGTGTGACTTATATGCTCCACCCGAGGGGTCAGCCTTCGGCAGCCTAGTACTAGTAAGACATGTGGTGAAGCTTCTTTGTGCCAAACTGACAATTCAAGGCATAGTCCATTGTTTAGTTGTGAATGAGTGTAGCTACTTGCTCTAGGTGAAGCTCAACCTTAACAGGTCTTCACAAAAACACTAGTATATCGAAACAGCAATTGGAACAGAGGACACAATGGGCCCTCGAGATCTGGTGGGGGATTGCTGAAAATTGGGATGGGCTTTAGGCCCATATAGCAATTTCTGAAAATCTCTAAGGGCCCATGTGGGTATATTGGCACTAGGTGTGGTGGGAAGTTTAGTCCCACCCCGGAAGTGAAAGAGGAATTGGAACTCCTTATAAGGGTTTCTCTTCTACATGCTATTGGAGCTTGAGAAGAGAAGAGGCCCTCGCACACTCCTCCTCCGTCGCCCGCCTCGCCACGCCACGCCACGCCTCATCACGACGCGTCGCGGGTTGCTAGAATGAGCCGAGCCGAGCTCACACCTACGCGCTTATTTTTTGCCAGTCACAAACAGAGAGTTTCTGACAGCCGGGACGATCTGAGACGTCGGACTATGGGCTGTCACGGACTCGGACGTGGATAGAGCCCACGTCTCTCCACGCGGCTGCGCCTATATAAGTGTGTGTTGTCTGATACGTCCATTTTGCATCATGCTTTTATATCAATATTTATTGCATTATGGGTTGTTATTACACATTATATATCATACTTATGGTTATTCTTTCTTATTTTACAAGGTTTACCATGAAGTGGGGGAATGTTGGCAGCTGGAATTCTGGATGGAAAAGGAGCAAACATTGCAAATGTATTCTGCACTGCTCCAAAAGTCCTGAAACTCCACGAGACTTAATTTTGGAATTAATAAGAATTATTGAGCGAAGAAACACCTCAGGGGGGCCACGCCCTGGCCAGGAGGGTGGGGGCACGCCCACCCCTACTGGGCGCGCCCCCTGTCTCCTGGGCCCCCTGGTGGCCCTCCGGTGTCCATCTTCTGCTATATGAAGGCTTTTACCCTGAAAAAATCATGGGCAAGCTTACAAGACGAAACTCCACCGCCAAGAGGCGGAACCTTGGCGGAACCAATCTAGGGCTCCGGCGGAGCTATTCTGCCGGGAACACTTCCCTCTGGGAGGGGGAAATCATCACCATTGTCATCACCAACGATCCTCCCATCGGGAGAGGGTCAATCTCCATCAACATCTTCACCAGCACCATCTCCTCTCAAAACCCTAGTTCATCTCTTGTATCCAATCTTGTATCCAAACCACAAATTGGTACCTGTGGGTTGCTAGTAGTGTTAATTACTCCTTGTAGTTGATGCTAATTGGTTTACTTGGTGGAAGATCATATGTTTAGATCCTTAATGCATATTACTACTCCTCTGATTATGAACATGAATATGCTTTGTGAGTTGTAACGCCCGGATAATCATGCTACAGTAATCTCACGTTAATGGTGCCACGTCACCTCTGTCACTGTAGTTAATCTCGGGTTAATTCAAAACCGTTTCGAAATTCAAATTCAAATTAATGTCAATAAATAAAGTTTTCAAAAGTTGAAACAAAAATGTTCGGACAATGCCAAATATGGCATAGGCAATTATGGTGTAGATGACACAAATTTATAAATTACTTAAATGCCCAAATTAAATAGAACAGAACACAAAGAAAAAAAGAAAAGGAAAAGAAAGGGAAAAAGAAGAACCCCCCCCCCTTCCCCCTGGGCCGAAAGGCCCAGCTAGCCAGCAGCTAGCCACCCAACCGGCCCAGCTCCCCGCACCGCACCCTCTCCCTGTTCCTCGGTTCCGCGCCGCTACAGGGCACGGTCGCCACCGGACCCCCTCGCCGGCGCCGCAGGGGGATAAGATCGCC
>NC_041385.1:625320038-625329706 GCF_002162155.2 Triticum dicoccoides
AAATCCATCTCCTCCTCGTTCCCCACCGCAACTGAGCGCCGCCATGGCCTCGCCGCCGTGAATCGCGCGGCCACAGTCACCGCCTCGCCGCGCCTGCGTGTCCGTCATCACCGCCGTCGTCTTCCTCGTCGACCGGTGGCGTCAGCTGGAGTTGGGGAGCCCCGAATCAACGGATCCCCTTCGCCCACATCTCTGGCTGCCGCGTTCTTCTTCACTCCGGCGCCAGCCTCTGCTGCTACTAATCCGTCACGGGCCTACGTGTGAGCCGCACGGTGAGCCCTCCCGCCTCCTGCTCCTCCCCGTTATCTCCCGCACGCGTTATAGCTAGCTCGGTGTCGCGCCCGAGAGCTCACCGCCGCCGGTCGCTTCGCCGCCGTGGCCATGGCCTCTGTCGTGCTCGCCTGAGCACGACATCGTGCTCCTGATGCTCACAGGAGCCCAACGCACACGCGCACACTCCCTCCCGTGCCTCCTAGCGTGTTTCCCGTCGGGGACCCGACCGCGTCGCCGCCCGCGCTCGTCGCCGGCAGCCGTCCGGTGACCCTTTGGTCCCGAGCTTGTGCTGTTGTGCTCGTGCATGCGCGAAGGCTTTGCCCCGCCCTTCTGGTTGCCCGATAGCACGCCGCATCGCCCATCCACCCTTGCGGCCGAACTCTGGCGTCCGCCTCTCCGTTTGTCGGCGATAGCTCCGGCGACCTCGGGACGAACCACCACCACCACTAGATGCGCCTCTTCGCGCTTGTTCGAACGAGCCTAGGCGCGCAGGGATCCGTGCCCTGTGCGCAAATTCCGGCAAACTCCGGCGGGTCGGCGTCGTGCTTTTGGTCGCCGGCGGCGAGAGCCTGCCCTGCTGACCTGGCACCTCGGGTCCCACCACCTGGGCCACCGACTGGTGGGCCCAGGTCCCCCTGTTGACCAGTTGACTGAGTCAACTGCTGACTGGGCCGCCCCTGTCTCACTGACCTATAGGCCCCACCTAAATAAACAAATAAAAATAAATAGATAATTTGCTAATTATTTAAATTAATTAATTAAACACTAACCTCTCACTGACTACCGGGCCCCACCTGCTAATTAACCCATTTAGTTAGGTTAAACCCCCCTGTTAGTGTCCTGACAATGACATGTGGGTCCCACTGGACCCGCCTGTCTGGTTTGACTGGTCAACCGACCAGTTGACCTGCTGACATCACTCTGATGTCATGCCTACGTCATCATGTACTGTTCTGGATAATGTTCGAATTAAATAACTAATTAAAATCAGAAAATGATTTAAATCTTTAGAAAATCATATCGTTTATTCCCTAACTCGGATGAAAATACTTTCTACATGAAAGTTGCTCAGAACGATGAGACGAATCCGGATACGTAGCCCGTTCGTCTGCCACACATCCATAACCTATCGGAATTGCAACTTTCCCCCTCTGGTTCATCTGTCCGAAAACGTAAAACACCGGGAATACTTTCCCGGATGTTTTCCCCCTTTGTCGGTATCACCTACTACCGCGATTGGGCACACCTAGCATCGATACTTGTCATGTCATGCATCGATATGCATTTGTTTGCATTGTATTCATTGTTTCTTCCCCCTCTTCTCTCTGGTAGACCACGAGACCGACGCTGCTGCTGCCCAGTTCGACTACGGAGTTGACGACCCCTCCTTCTTGCCAGAGCAACCAGGTAAGCCCCCCCCCTTGATCACCAGATATCGCCTATTCTTCTCTATACTGCTTGCATTAGAGTAGTGTAGCATGTTACTGCTTTCCGTTAATCCTATTCTGATGCATAGCATGTCATTGTTGCTACAGTCATTGATACCTTGCCTGCAATCCTAAATGCTTAGTATAGGATGCTAGTTTATCATCATTAGCCCTGCATTCTTGTCAAACTGCCTTGCTATACTAATGGGTCGTGATCACTCGGGGGTGATCACGGGTATATATTATACATATATACATACTATACAGATGGTGACTAAAGTCGGGTTGGCTCGAGGAGTACCCGCGAGTGATTCGCGGATTGGAGGCTGAAAGGACCTTTGTCCCGATGGCCCTCTGTGTGGATCTTTGTGGCGGAGCGACAGGGCAGGTTGAGACCACCTAGGCGAGAGGTGGGCCTGGCCCTGGCCGGCGTCCACGATTATTTCATAATAACACACTTAACGAGATCTTGGTATTTGATCTGAGTCTGGCCACTGGCCTATACGCACTAACCAACTACGCGGGAACAGTTATGGGCACTCGACGTCGTGGTATCAGCCGAAGCCTTCTTGACGTCAGCGACGGAGCGGCGCGCGCCGGATTGGACTGGAACGCCTACTCTTGTATAAGAGAGGCTAGGTCTGCTTCCGGCCGCCCTCGCAACATGCAGGTGTGCAATGGGCGATGGGCCCAGACCCCTGCGCGCATAGGATTTAGACCGGCGTGCTGACCTCTCAGTTGTGCCTAGGTGGGGCTGCGACGTGTTGGTCTTCCGAGGCCAGGCATGACCCAGGAAAGTGTGTCCGGCCAAATGGGATCGAGCATGTTGGGTTATGTGGTGCACCCCTGCAGGGAAGTTAATCTATTTGAATAGTCGTGATCTTCGGTAACAGGACGACTTGGAGTTGTACCTTGACCTTATGACAACTAGAACCGGATACTTAATAAAACACACCCTTCCAAGTGCCAGATACAACCCGGTGATCGCTCTCTAACAGGGCGACGAGGAGAGGATCGCCAGGTAGGATTATGCTATACAATGCTACTTGGAGGACTTCAGTCTACTCTCTTCTACATGCTGCAAGACGGAGGGTGCCAGAAGCGTAGTGTTCGGTAGGACTAGCTATCCCCCTCTTATTCTGGCATTCTGCAGTTCAGTCCACTGATATGGCCCTTTACACATATACCCATGCATATGTAGTGTAGCTCCTTGCTTGTGAGTACTTTGGATGAGTACTCACGGTTGCTTTTTCCCCCTTTTCCCCCTTTCCTTTTTCTACCTGGTTGGCGCAACCAGATGCCGGAGCCCAGGAGCCAGACGCCACCTTCGACGACGACTCCTACTACACTGGAGGTGCCTACTACTACGTGCAGCCCACTGACGACGACCAGGAGTAGTTAGGAGGACCCCAGGCAGGAGGCCTGCGCCTCTTTCGATCTGTATCCCAGTTTGTGTTAGCCATCTTATGGCAATTTGTTTACTTATGTCTGTACTCAGATATTGTTTCTTCCACTGACTCGTCTATGATCGAGCACTTGTATTCGAGCCCTCGAGGCCCCTGGCTTGTATTATGATGCTTGTATGACTTATTTATGTTTTAGAGTTGTGTTGTGATATCTTCCCGTGAGTCCCTGATCTTGATCGTACACGTTTGCGTGCATGATTAGTGTACGATTGAATCGGGGGCGTCACAAGTTGGTATCAGAGCCGACTGCCTGTAGGAACCCCCCTTCCACACTCCTTGGCCGAAGTCGAGTCTAGTCACTACAAAACTTTTACTAACTTGGCTATGTGCCTTACGGGCCCACGTCGCCATTGGGTGGTATTAGGATCTTTTACTCCTCGACCTTTACTCTGGGGCTCTGAACTCTCTCCTACTCGGGTTAAACGAATTTACTAACTCTGACATTAGGATCCCATTACCACGTTCACCCCAAAGTTGGATAAGCCATAGTTATTCTGTAGGATAGCATTTTGAATAGTGCCCATATTGTCATTTGACTCCATTGAAACATCTTTGTTTTCAGATGGAACCCACGAGGCAGGTCGTGCGCCACACTGCGGCCATTGGTGCCTTAGGATCACCTATTGTGCTAGCTAAGATGATGACCTATCTGGGTTATGGCTGGCACCCTAAGTACACCGTCTACGAGGAGTACCAGAACTTTAATCAGGAGCAGTACCGTGCCATCGTCCACCTCTACTCTCAGGAGTATGAGTCCACTACCGTGCTGCACACCGCTCATGGTGTGGGAGTGACCATCGAGATGGCAGTCCACGATGCTGCTCATGCTGCTCTGACACGTCTTCGTGGAGAGTATCGGGCATTGGACACTTCCCCTTTCAGGCAAATTCCTATCGCATCTGACGTTGGTGCGGAGGGATACTACACTGCTGCCTACTCCACTGTCACCCAAGAGCCCTTCCACCATCAGCACCTGGTTCTGCATGCTGATGGGCTGGACCGAGCTAACAGAGCTCTTCGCCACGAGTTGTACACCACTCGTCAGCACCTTTACAGGGCTCTGACGCTGTTGCACCCCTTTGTCCGGTCTGGACAGCTGCCGCGTTCTGCGATCTACCCAGCCAGGACCGTGATGCCCCACGGTGTCGGTTGGCCAGAGGTGGGAGGCTACTCTCCCGCACTTGGTCCTCTTCTGCCACCTGAGCGTCGGGTTCTACACCAGAGTATCCGCGGCCCCCAGGCCACTGACATGGAGGACTATCCGTTGCCTCACTACCAGCTGTCAGGCTACAGCTACCTTCACAGTACCTCCTGGGACTGATGTAGTCTTGCTCATTAGTATTAGATGCATTCGCAAGCCTGTGTGCCGCCTATGATGACTTAGTCTATGTACTAAACTCTGTGTACTGAACTCTGTGTCCGACCCCTTTTGTAAGTTACGCCGACTACTATGTGGTATCTGTCGTGCTCCTTTCATTATGCATGTTTCATCATGAATGATTCTTGTCTATGCAAATTTCTCAATACTGAACTACCCCTGTTATATATTAGCAGGATGGTTAGACCAGCTGGTCGTGGTCGTGGCGGCAACTCCCCACCACCGCCTGAGTACATGGCTGGTATGGTCCAACAGCTCGAGATGAATTGCCAGTTCATGGAGAATGTGATGGCTCAGTTCCCTCGTCCCAATATGAACGAGCAGCCAGCCCAAGTGACTCTGCAGGATTTCATGCACCTCAACCCAACCGTGTATCGCAGCTCAACTCAGCCGCTGGATGCTGATGACTGGCTCCGTGACATCACCTATGAGATGGAATCTGCTGAAGTAGCCCCTGCCCGCTATGTCACCTTTGCTTCCTTCTTTCTGAAGGGACCAGCAGCTCAATGGTGGGACAACCACAGGCGTACTCTGCCAGTTGGGACAATCATCACCTAGCCAGACTTTCAAGCTGCCTTTCGTGCCCGCTTCATTCCTCAGGGGATCATGGATAGGAAGAAGCGTGAGTTCCGCAACCTCACCCAAGGCAACAAAACTGTGGAAGCTTATCAGCGGGAGTTTCTAGACTTGTCCCGCTATGCTGAAGAAGACATTGCAACTGATGCACGTAGACAGGAGAAGTTCCGTGACGGCCTTCAAGCTGACATCAAGCTCGCACTTCTAGTGCATGACTTTGCCGATTTCGCCACCTTGGTGAATAAGGCCATCAATGTCGAGACTGGTCTGCAGGAACACCAGAGCTCTCAAAGGCGCAACCGTGACACGGGCTCATCTTCGGGCCCGCCCTCGCAGAAGCGTAAGATATGGATCCCAAACAGCATGTACCGTCCAAATGCACCTGCCCCAAGATAGTCTTATGCTCCACCTCGTCTGCCTACTGCTCCAACTAGGCAGCCAAGGCTTCCAGCTCCACCACCCCGAGCTCCTTCTCCCACTCCCAATAATGGTCTGTGCTTCAGGTGTGGTCAGCCAGGACACTGTGCTAGGGAATGCAACCAGAATCAGAATCAACTGGCCCTTCCAGCAGCTGGTCGTGGTAACAACCAGCCCCGCAACAACAATGCCAAGTCTTATGGCCGTGTTCATGCCAACCACGTTGATCTGAATGAAGCTCAAGACCAGCCTGCTACTGTGATGGGTACACTCCTCGTAAATTCAGTACCAGCATCCGTTTTATTTGATACAGGAGCATCGCATTCATTCATGTCAGAAGATTTTGCATTCATGCATGGCATTAAAAGTGAAGACATGAACGCTTCTCTATTAGTGCACACCCCTGCGGGCCAATGTCGGACCTCCATGATTTGCAACGACGTCCCCGTTGAAATCGAAGGACTAGAATTCCTTGTCTCCCCCATCGTATTGAAGTCCTGTAGCATTGATCTCATTCTGGGAATGAATTGGTTAAAGGCGCATACTGCTTCTATCGTTTGCGCCACCAAGACCGTCCATCTGCTACACCCTTCTGATGAAATAATAAGCTACAATGCTCGTCTGGTTCAGAATGCCGAGGCAAGGCTCTATGCATTGAATGCATTGAACGTTGCACCACTCGAGGGCATTGAAAACATTCCCGTCGTGCGTGAATTCCTAGACGTCTTTCCTGAAGAACTCCCAGGGATTCCCCTTGCTAGAGCTGTCGAATTCATCATCGACTTGAAACCAGGCACCACTCCTATAGCCAAGTGACCCTACAAGATGCCACTGCATGAACTCCTTGAGCTTAAGGAGGAAATCAATAAATCTCTTGGAAGTGGTTTCATTCGCCCAAGTTGCTCTCCTTGGGGAGCACCTTGTCTGTTTGTCAAGAAGAAAGATGGGACAAACCGATTAGTCCAAGACTACCGTCCTATAAACCAAGCTACCATTCAGAATAAGTATCCTCTTCCTCGGATCAATGATCTGTATGATCAACTGGCTGGTTCATCAGTGTTCTCTAAACTCGACTTGAGGTTGGGTTACCATCAGATCCGTGTTCGTGAGGAGGATATCCCCAAGACCGCATTCGTGACTCGATATGGATCTTACGAGTACACCGTCATGTCTTTTGGCTTAACCAATGCTCCAGCCACCTTCTCTCGTCTGATGAATTATATATTCATGGATTACCTCGACAAGTTTGTCGTGGTTTATCTAGATGATATTCTGGTATTTTCCAAGAACGAAGAGGAACATGCTAAACATCTTCGTCTTGTGCTGGAAAAGCTACGAGAGCATCAACTTTATGCCAAGTTCTCCAAATGTGAATTATGGCTTCCCGAAGTAACCTATCTTGGGCATGTCATCTCTAAGGATGGTATTGCCGTCAACCCTGAACAAGTCCAGGCTATTCTTGATTGGACTCCTCCGAAGAACGTTAAGCAAGTCAGAAGTTTTCTCGGTCTCGCCAGCTATTGGCGTCGATTCGTCGAGAACTTCTCCAAGATCGCTAGACCTCTGACTAACCTGCTTCATAAGGGCATCAAGTTTCAGTGGACAGATAAGTGTCAGGAAAGTTTCCAAGCGCTCAAAGACAAGTTGACTTCTGCCCCGGTGCTTGCTCCTCCAGATACTAAGAAGGACTTTGTCATTTATTGTGATGCTTCACGTCAAGGCCTAGGCGTTGTCCTAATGCAAGAGCGCAAAGTGATTGCTTATGTCTCTCGTCAATTGAGCCCTCATGAAGCAAACTATCCAGTTCATGACCTCGAGCTTGCTGCTGTTATCCATGCACTAAAACAGTGGCGACATTACCTTCTCGGTAATCGTTGCGAGATCTTCACCGACCACCAAAGTCTGAAGTATCTGTTTACTCAACCAGATCTGAACCTCCGTCAGCAGAGATGGATGGAGATTATTGCAGATTTTAACCTGGGTATTTCGTATACCCCAGGCAAGGCTAATGTAATGGCTGATGCCTTGAGCCGCAAGTCTTACTGCAACCACCTCCAGGTTCACAAGGTTCAGCCCTCGCTTGTTGAGGAATTCAGGAAGCTGAACCTCCATATTGTTCCTCCTGGTGCTCTCACTCCCCCTCCTCCTGAGAGCCGCAAGATGAACCTCCATGTTGTTTCCCAGGGTTCTCTCAATACCCTGGTTGCTATACCAGATCTCGTGAGCTCCATCAAGACAATACAGGGTTATGACTCTGAAGCCCACAAGATTAAGCGCGACCTCAAAGAAGGAAAGCCCTCATTCTTCACTATTGCGGATGATGGCGCCTTGTACTTCAAAGGCCGCCTAGTGGTGCCGTGTAAGGAGGAGAACCTGAATATGACTCAGAAGGTTATGAAAGAAGCTCACGATACACCTTTGTCTATTCATCCCGGTAGCACCAAGATGTACCAAGACATTCGTCAGAGGTTCTGGTGGTTTAATATGAAACAAGATATTGCTCGTTATGTTGCTGAGTGTGACGTTTGTCGTCGTATCAAAGCAAAGCATCAAAGGCCTGCTGGAACTCTGCAACCTATCGCTATTCTTGAATGGAAATGGGACCATGTTGAAATGGACTTCATCACTGGATTTCCCAAATCGCAGAAAGGTAATGATGCTATTCTTGTCGTCATTGACCAGCTTTCTAAGGTTGCACATTTTCTGGCTGTCAAAGAGACTATCACTGCTAGTCAGCTGGCAACCCTCTACATGTCCAGAATTGTCTCATTACATGGTATTCCACTGGTTATCAGTTCAGACCGTGGCAGTTTATTCACTTCTAGATTCTGGGCAAGTTTCCAAGAAGCTATGGGAACTCATCTGTCATTCGGTACTGCGTTTCATCCGCAGTCGCAAGGGCAAGTTGAACATGTCAACCAAATTCTCGAAGACATGCTTCGAGCTTGTGTTATTTCCTTCGGCAAGAAATGAGAGGAATCTCTTCCGTATGCTGAGTTCTCTTATAATAATAGCTATCAAGCTAGTCTGAAGATGGCCCCCTTCGAAGTGTTATATGGGCGAAAGTGCCGAACCCCTCTGAACTGGTCAGAAACTGGGGAACGTCCACTCTTTGGTCCAGATATTATCCAACATGCCGAAGAACAAGTCCGCATTATTCGCGAGAATCTCAAGACTGCTCAGTCGCGTCAGAAGAGTCAGTATGACCGTAAACATAAGGACATGGTCTATCAACCTGGCGAAAAGGCCTATCTTCGAGTTACACCAATGAAGGGTGCTCACCGCTTCGGGATCAAGGGCAAGCTAGCTCCTCGCTATATTGGCCCATTCACTATTCTCGAAAGGCGTGGAAAAGTGGCATACCAACTGGAACTTCCGCCAAACCTTTCTCAGGTTCACGATGTGTTCCACGTGTCACAGCTCCGCCGTTGCTTCAAGGACCCAATCCAAGGAGTGGATCATGAAGTGCTCGAATTACAACAGGACCTCTCCTATAAAGAACATCCAGTCCGCATTCTCGACCAAGCTGAACGCCGCACACGCCAGAAGGCGATCAAGTTCCTCAAAGTTCAGTGGTCACACCATTCTGAAGATGAAGCCACTTGGGAACGAGAGGATCGTCTGCGTGATGAATACCCCGCACTCTTTCTTGCTACCTCCTAAATCTCGGGACGAGATTTCTTGTAGTGGAGGAGATTTGTAACGCCCGGATGATCATGCTACAGTAATCTCACGTTAATGGTGCCATGTCACCTCTGTCACTGTAGTTAATCTCGGGTTAATTCAAAACCGTTACGAAATTCAAATTCAAATTAATGTCAACAAATAAAGTTTTCAAAAGTTGAAACAAAAATGTTCGGACAATGCCAAATATGGCATAGGCAATTATGGTGTAGATGACACAAATTTATAAATTACTTAAATGCCCAAATTAAATAGAACAGAACACAAAGAAAAAAAGAAAAGGAAAAGAAAGGGCAAAAAGAAGAACCCCCCCCCCTTCCCTCCTGGGCCGAAAGGCCCAGCTAGCCAGCAGCCAGCCACCCAACCGGCCCAGCTCCCTGCACCGCACCCTCTCCCTGTTCCTCGGTTCCGCGCCGCTACAGGGCACGGTCGCCACCGGACCCCCTC
>NC_041385.1:625329848-625359293 GCF_002162155.2 Triticum dicoccoides
CCCTCCAGATCCATCTCCCCCTCGTTCCCCACCGCAACCGAGCGCCGCCATGGCCTCGCCGCCGTGAATCGCGCGGCCACAGTCACCGCCTCGCCGCGCCTGCATGTCCGTCATCACCGCCGTCGTCTTCCTCGTCGACCGGTGGCCTCAGCTGGAGCTGGGGAGCCCCGAATCAACGGATCCCCTTTGCCCACATCTCCGGCTGCCGCGTTCTTCTTCATCTCCGGCGCCAGCCTCTGCTGCTACTAATCCGTCACGGGCCTACGTGTGAGCACGGTGAGCCCTCCAGCCTCCTGCTCCTCCCTGTTATCTCCCGCACGTGTTATAGCTAGCTCGGTGTCGCGCCCGAGAGCTCACCACCGTCGGTCGCTTCGCCGCCGTGGCCATAGCCTCTGTCGTGCTCGCCTAAGCACGGCATCGTGCTCCTGATGCTCACAGGAGCCCAACGCGCACGCGCACACTCCCTCCCATGCCTTCTAGCATGTTTCCCGTCGGGGACCCGACCGTGTCGCCGCCCGCGCTCGTCGCCGGCAGCCGTCCGGTGACCCTTTGGTCCCGGGCTTGTGTCGTTGTGCTCGCGCACGCGCGAAGGCTTCGCCCCGCCCTTCTGGTTGCCCGATAGCATGCCGCATCGCCCATCCCGCCTCACGGCCGAACTCCGACGTCCGCCTCTCCATTCGCCGGCGATAGCTCCGGCGACCTCGGGACGAACCACCACCACCACTAGATGCGCCTCTTCGCGCTTGTTCGAACGAGCCTAGGCGCGCATGGATCCGTGCCCTGTGCGCAAATTTCGGCGAACTCCGGCGGGTCGGCGTCGTGCTTTTGGTCACCGGCGGCGAGAGCCTGCCCTGCTGACCTGGTACCTCGGGTCCCACCACCTGGGCCACCGACTGGTGGGCCCAGGTCCCCCTGTTGACCAGTTGACTGAGTCAACTGCTGACTGGGTCGCCCCTGTCTCACTGACCTATAGGCCCCACCTAAATAAACAAATAAAAATAAATAGATAATTTGCTAATTAATTAAATTAATTAATTAAACACTAACCTCTCACTGACTACCGGGCCCCACCTGCTAATTAACCCATTTAGTTAGGTTAAACCCCCCTGTTAGTGTCCTGACAATGACATGTGGGTCCCACTGGACCCACCTGTCTGGTTTGACTGGTCAACCGACCAGTTGACCTGCTGACATCACTCTGATGTCATGCCTGCGTCATCATGTACTGTTCTGGATAATGTTCGAATTAAATAACTAATTAAAATCAGAAAATGATTTAAATCTTTAGAAAATCATATCTTTTATTCCGTAACTCGGATGAAAATACTTTCTACATGAAAGTTGCTCAGAACGACGAGACGAATCCGGATACGCAGCCCGTTTGTCTGCCACACATCCCTAACCTATCAGAATTGCAACTTTCCCCCTCTGGTTCATCTGTCCGAAAACGTAAAACACCGGGAATACTTTCCCGGATGTTTTCCCCCTTCGTTGGTATCACCTACCACCGCGATTGGGCACACCTAGCATCGATACTTGTCATGTCATGCATCGATATGCATTTTTTTGCATTGTATTCATTATTTCTTCCCCCTCTTCTCTCCGGTAGACCACGAGACCGACGTTGCTGCTGCCCAGTTCGACTACGGAGTTGACGACCCCTCCTTCTTGCCAGAGCAACCAGGCAAGCCCCCCCCCCCTTGATCACCAGATATCGCCTATTCTTCTCTATACTGCTTGCATTAGAGTAGTGTAGCATGTTACTGCTTTCCGTTAATCCTATTCTGATGCATACCCTGTCATTGTTGCTACAGTCATTGATACCTTGCCTGCAATCCTAAATGCTTAGTATAGGATGCTAGTTTATCATCATTGGCCCTACATTCTTGTCAGTCTGCCTTGCTATACTAATGGGTCGTGATCACTCGAGGGTGATCACGGGTATATATTATACATATATACATACTATACAGATGGTGACTAAAGTCGGGTTGGCTCGAGGAGTACCCGCGACTGATTCACGGATTGGGGGCTGAAAGGACCTTTGTCCCGACGGCCCTCTGTGTGGATCTTTGTGGCAGAGCGACAGGGCAGGTTCAGACCACCTAGGCGAGAGGTGGGCCTGGCCCTGGCCGGCGTCCGCAGTTATTTCATAATAACACACTTAACGAGATCTTGGTATTTGATCTGAGTCTGGCCACTGGCCTATACGCACTAACCAACTACGCGGGAACAGTTATGGGCACTCGACGTCGTGGTATCAGCCGAAGCCTTCTTGACATCAGCGATGGAGCGGCGCACGCCGGATTGGACTGGAACGCCTACTCTTGTATAAGAGAGGCTAGGTCTGCTTCCGGCCGCCCTCGCAACGTGTAGGTGTGCAATGGGCGATGGGCCCAGACCCCTGCGCGCATAGGATTTAGACCGGCGTGCTGACCTCTCTGTTGTGCCTAGGTGGGGCTGCGACGTGTTGATCTTCCGAGGCCGGGCATGACCCAGGAAAGTGTGTCCGGTCAAATGGGATCGAGCGTGTTGGGTTATGTGGTGCACCCCTGCAGGGAAGTTAATCTTTTCGAATAGCCGTGATCTTCGGTAACAGAACGACTTGGAGTTGTACCTTGACCTTATGACAACTAGAACTGGATACTTAATAAAACACACCCTTCCAAGTGCCAGATACAACCCGGTGATCGCTCTCTAACAGGGCGACGAGGAGAGGATCGCCGGGTAGGATTATGCTATACGATGCTACTTGGAGGACTTCAGTCTACTCTCTTCTACATGCTGCAAGATGGAGGCTACCAGAAGCGTAGTCTTCGATAGGACTAGCTATCCCCCTCTTATTCTGGCATTCTGTAGTTCAGTCCACTGATATGGCCCTTTACACATATACCCATGCATATGTAGTGTAGCTCCTTGCTTGCGAGTACTTTGGATGAGTACTCACGGTTGCTTTTTCCCCCTTTTCCCCCTTTCCTTTTTCTACCTGGTTGGCGCAACCAGATGCCGGAGCCCAGGAGCTAGACGCCACCTTCAACGACGACTCCTACTACATTGGAGGAGCCTACTACTACGTGCAGCCCGCTGATGACGACCAGGGGTAGTTAGGAGGACCCCAGGCAAGAGGCCTGCGCCTCTTTCGATCTGTATCCCAGTTTGTGTTTGCCATCTTATGGCAATTTGTTTACTTATGTCTGTACTCAGATATTGTTGCTTCCGCTGACTCGTCTATGATCGAGCACTTGTATTCGAGCCCTCGAGGCCCCTGGCTTGTATTATGACGCTTGTATGACTTATTTATGTTTTAGAGTTGTGTTGTGATATCTTCCCATGAGTCCCTGATCTTGATCATACACGTTTGCGTGCATGATTAGTGTACGATTGAATCGGGGGCGTCACATGAGTAGTTACGTTTGTTCCTGAGGACATGGGTGAAGTCTTGCTATTAGTAGTCATGTGAATTTGGTATTCGTTCGATATTTTGATGAGATGTATGTTGTCTTTCCTCTGGTGGTGTTATGTGAACGTCAACTACATGACACTTCACCATTATTTGGGCCTAGAGGAAGGCATTGGGAAGTAATAAGTAGATGATGGGTTGCTAGAGTGACAGAAGCTTAAACCCTAGTTTATGCGTTGCTTCGTTAGGGGCTGATTTGGATCCATATGTTTAATGTTGTGGTTAGGTTTACTTTAATACTTCTTTTGTAGTTGTGGATGCTTGCAATAGGGTTTAATCATAAGTGGGATGCTTGTCCAAGTAAGGGCACTACCCAAGCACCGGTCCACCCACATATCAAATTATCAAAGTACCGAACGTGAATCATATGAGCGTGATGAAAACTAGCTTGACGATAATTCCCATGTGTCCTCGGGAGCTCTTTTCTCAATATAAGAAATTGTCCAGGCTTATCCTTTGCTACAAAAAGGATTGGGCCACCTTGCTGCACTTTATTTGCTTTCATTGCTTGTTACTCGTTACAATTTATCTTATCTCAAAATTATCTGTTACCTACAATTTTAGTGCTTGCACAGAAAACCTTACTGAAAACTACTTATTATTTCCTTCTGCTCCTCGTTGGGTTCGACACTCTTACTTATCAAAAGGATTACGATAGATCCACCTACACTTGTGGGTCATCAAGACTCTTTTCTGGCGCCGTTGTCGGGGTGCGTAGCGCTTTTGGTGAGTTGAACTTGGTAAGGAAACATTTATATAGTGTGCTGAAATTTTTTGTTACTTGTCACTATGGAAACTAATCCTTTGAGGGGCTTGTTCGGGGTATCTTCACCCCGACCAGAAGAGCAAAGAGTTGCTCCTCAACCTACTAGACCTACTGAAAATATTTACTTTGAGATTCCTTCGGGTATGGTAGAGAAACTGCTAGCTAATCCATTTGCAGGAGATGGAACATTGCATCCCGATTTACACCTTATCTTTGTGGATGAAGTTTGTGGATTATTTAAGCTTGCAGGTATTCCTGATGATGTTGTCAAAAGGAAGGTCTTCCCTTTATATTTGAAGGGAGATGCATTGACATGGTATAGGCTATGTGATGATACGGGATCTTGGAATTATAAACGATTGAAGTTGGAATTTCACCAGAAGTTCTATCTTATGCATCTTCTTCATCGTGATCGTAATTACATATATAATTTCTGGCCTTGCGAAGGAGAAAGCATCTCTCAAGCTTGGGGGAGGCTTAAGTCAATGTTATATTCATGCCCCAATCATGAGCTCTCTAGAGAAATGATTATTAAAAAATTTATGCTCGGCTTTCTCTCAATGATCGCAACATGCTCGATACTTCCTGTGTTGGTTCTTATATGCTGAAGACTATTGAATTCAAATGGGACTTATTGGAAAGAATTAAATGCAACTCTGAAGATTGGGGTTCCAATGATGGTAAGGAGTCTGGTATGACACCTAAGTTTGATTGTGTTAAATCTTTTATGGATACTGATGCTTTTCGTGGATTTAGCACTAAGTATGGACTTGACTCTGAGATAGTAGCTTCTTTCTGTGAATCTTTTGCTACTCACGTTGATCTCCCTAAGGAGAAGTGGTTTAAATATAATCCTACCATTGAACTAAAAGTAGTTGCACCTATTACAGTTGAAGAAAAGACTGTCACTTATAGTGATCCTATTGTTCCTACTACTTATGTTGAGAAACCTCCTTTTCCTGTTAGAATAAAGGATCATGCTAAAACTTCAACTGTTGTTCGTAAGAGTAATACTAGGACTTATACACCTCCTGAGAAAATCAAAGTTGAACCTAGTATTGCTATGGTTAAAGATCTCTTGGATGATGATTTAGATGGGCATGTTATTTATTTCTGTGGTGAGACTGCTAATATTGTTAGACCAGGTACTAAGATACATAGACCTGTGGTAGGCATGCCTATTATTTCTGTTAAAATAGGAGATCATTGTTATCATGGCTTATGTGATATGGGTGCTAGTGCTAGTGCAATACCCTATGATTTATATAAAGAAATTATGCACGACATTGCACCTGTTGAATTGGAAGGTATTGATGTTACTATCAAGCTTGCCAATAGAGATACTATTTCACCAGTTGGGATTGTTAGAGATGTTGAAGTCTTGTGTGGGAAGGTTAAATATCCCACTGATTTTCTTGTTCTTAGTTCCCCACAAGATGACTTTGACCCATTATTTTTGGTAGACCCTTCTTAAATACAGTTAATGCTAAGATTGATTGTGAAAAGGATACTGTTACAATTGGCTTAGAGGGTATCTCTCATGAGTTTAATTTTGCTAAGTTTCGTAGACAACCTCGTGATAGAGAATTTCCTAGTAAGGATGGGATTATTGGTCTTGCTTCTATTGCCATGCCTCCTGCTGATCCGTTAGAACAATATTTGCTAGACCATGAAAATGATATGTTTATGAAAGAAAGAAGGGAAATAGATGAAGTGTTCCTTAAACAGGAACCTATGCTGAAACACAACCTTCCCGTTGAAATTCTTGGGGGTCCCCCTCCACCCAAGGGTGATCCCGTGTTTGAACTCAAACCATTACCTGATAATCTTAAGTATGCTTATCTTGATGAAAAGAAAATATATCCTGTTATTATTAGTGCTAACCTTTCAGAGCAAGAAGAAGAAAGATTGTTGAAAACTCTGAAGAAGCACCGCGCTGCTATTGGATATACTCCGGATGATCTTAAGGGCATTAGTCCCACTCTATGCCAACATAAAATAAATGTGGAGAAAGACGCCAAACCAGTTAGAGATCCTCAATGATGGTTAAATCCCAAAATGAAATAAGTGGTAAGAAAGGACATACTAAAGCTCCTTGATGCAGGTATGATTTATCCCGTTGCTGATAGTGATTGGGTAAGCCCTATCCATTGTGTTCCCAAAAAGGGAGGTATTACTGTCGTTCCTAATGATAAAGATGAATTGATCCCGCAAAGAATAATTACAGGTTATAGGATGGTAATTGATTTCCATAAATTAAATAAAGCTACTAAGAAAGATCATTGTCCTTTACCTTTTATTCATCAAATGCTAGAAAGACTATCCAAACACACACATTTCTGCTTTCTAGATGGTTATTCTGGTTTCTCTCAAATACCTGTGTCAGCGGGGGATCAATCAAAAACTACTTTTACTTGCCCTTTCGGTACTTTTGCTTATAGACGTATGCCTTTTGGTTTATGTAATGCACCTGCTACCTTTCAAAGATGCATGATGGCTATATTCTCTGACTTTTGTGAAAGATTTGTGAGGTATTCATGGATGATTTCTTCGTTTATGGATCCTCTTTTGGTGATTGTTGCTTGAGCAACCTTGATCGAGTTTTGCAGAGATGTGAAGACACTAGTCTCGTGTTGAATTGGAAAAAGTGCCACTTTATGGTTAATGAAGGCATTGTCTTGGGGCACAAAATCTCTGAGAGAGGTATTGAAGTGGATAAAGCTAAAGTTGATGCTATTGAAAAGATGCCATGTCCCAAGGACATAAAAGGTATAAGAAGTTTCCTTGGCCATGCCGGTTTTTATAGGAGGTTCATTAAGGACTTTTCTAAAATCTCTAGGCCTCTCACTAATTTATTGCAAAAAGATATTCCTTTTGTCTTTGATGATGATTGTGTGGAAGCATTTGAAATACTTAAGAAAGCTTTGATCACTGCACCTATTGTTCAGCCACCTGATTGGAATTTACCTTTTGAAATTATGTGTGATGCTAGTGATTATGCTATAGGTGCTGTTCTAGGGCAAAGAGTTGATAAGAAATTGAATGTTATCCAGTATGCTAGTAAGACTCTTGATACTGCCCAGAGAAATTATGCTACTACTGAAAAAGAATTCTTAGCAGTTGTGTTTGCATGTGATAAGTTTAGATCTTATATTGTTGATTCCAAAGTTACTATTCACACTGATCATGCTGCTATTAAATATCTTATGGAAAAGAAAGATGCTAATCCTAGACTCATTAGATGGGTTCTCTTGCTCCAAGAATTTGATTTGCATATTATTGATAGAAAGGGAGCTGAGAACCCCGTTGCAGACAACTTTTCTAGGTTAGAAAATGTCCTTGATG
This sequence comes from Triticum dicoccoides, assembly GCF_002162155.2. Lineage (NCBI taxonomy): Eukaryota > Viridiplantae > Streptophyta > Magnoliopsida > Poales > Poaceae > Triticum > Triticum dicoccoides. Next base: position 625,337,420 of record NC_041385.1, read on the forward strand.
ACCCACTGCCTATTGATGATAGCTTTCCTGATGAACAATTAGCGGTCGTTAATGCTTCTCGTACTGCTCCTTGGTATGCTGATTATGCTAATTACATTGTTGCTAAATTCATACCACCTAGTTTCACATACCAGCAAAAGAAAAAGTTCTTTTATGGTTTAAGACACTACTTCTGTGATGACCCACACCTTTATAAAGAAGGAGTAGATGGTGTTATTAGATATTATGTACCTGAGCATGAACAGGAACAGATCCTACACAAGTGTCACTCTGAATCCTATGGAGGACACCACGCTGGAGATAGAACTGCACATAAGGTATTGCAATCCGGTTTTTATTGGCCTACTCTCTTCAAAGATGCTCGTAAGTTTGTCTTATCTTGTGATGAATGTCAAAGAATTGGTAATATTAGTAGATGTCAAGAAATGCCTATGAATTATTCTCTTGTTATTGAACCATTTGATGTTTGGGGCTTTGATTATATGAGACCTTTTCCTGCCTCTAATGGTTACACACATATTTTAGTTGTTGTTGATTACGTTACTAAGTGGGTAGAAGCTATTCCAACTAGTAGTGCTGATCATAACACTTCTATTAAAATGCTTAAAGAAGTTATTTTTCTGAGGTTTGGAGTCCCTAGATATCTTATGACTGATGGTGGTTCACATTTTATTCATTGTGCTTTCCGTAAGATGCTTGCTAAGTAGAGTTAATTGCACAGAAGTACCACAATTGGGGCATTACATGCAGATTGATACCACTTTTCGTAATTTTTACATGTCAGTACCAAGTTTGGGGTCAGCCGTTACAAAAAGGTCTAAATCACGTATAAACATGTATTGATAGTGTATCTGACTGACGGGGCCCGTCTGTCGGGTGCTAATGTGGTAGTTTTTTTGCAGAAACCCCCCTAGCTTTATATGTAATCAGGGGCCCGCCTGTCGGGTGCTAATGTGATAGTTTTTTTTGCAGAAACCCCCCTAGCTTTATATGTAATCACATAAATGCCCATTTTTCGCGGGAAAAAGCTACTGAGAGGGTTTTTTTTCGTTCACAAGTTTCCACGAACTAGTTTGAAAGTTTCCGGCGAATTAAACAAATAAATAATAGAAACTAAAAATCACGCGACGGTAGGTTTCGAACACACGACCTGTTGTCGAACCGTTGCACGCGCTAGCCAAAACGCCACCCCGTCGCTGTCGTTGAGAGGCAGGCGAAAGCCTTATTCTACTAGACTACATATGTTGGGCCGGCGGCTGGGCCAAGCGAGGCTCTTTCGCTGAGGCGCTCAAGCCACTATCACGAAACGGGTCGGCACACTAGTGTCCCTCAACCAGTTTTCTTTCTGTTTTTTTTTCTTTTAACGGGTTTTCCGGTTTTCCCTATTTCTTTCTTTTTTTTCTTGTTCCCTTGTTTTGTTTCTATTTCTGCTTCTATTTCTGTTTATTTTATTATATTTTATCCTTTTTCATTTTTATTTTTGTACTTTGTTTTCAAGAAAACGTTTTGAAATCCCAAATTTTGATCATGATTTCGAAACTGTTCATGGTTTCAATTTTTGTTCACATTTTGAAAAATGTGGTCACAATTCAAAAAAATCAGTATAGATCACAAAAATGTTCAATGAGTATAAAAATATAGTTCAGTGTATATCGCCAAAATGTTCAGCGTGTAGTTAAAAGTTGTTCAGCATACATTAAAGAATTTTCAATGTAAATGGTTCAGCGTATATCACAAAAAATGTTCAATGTGTATTTAATTATTGTTCAGCATAGTTCAAAAAATGTTTAATGTGTAATTAAAATTTGTTTATCGTATATTACAAAAATGTTCAAATTATATTTAAAAATGTACAACGGTCTAAATTTTGACTTTTTTTGTCGAGCGTTGCATTTAGTTCTTAAGTGTTCGCGCGGCCGAAAATAACACTTACACTCACTAGCTCGACTGGCAAAGAACTGTTCCATTCGAAAGTCTGGTCTTGAGTTCGAATCCTAAAACGATCGTATTTTTTGTGAAATTTTAGTACCGATTCTGTACGATGCAACGAGTGGGCTGGCCCATTAAAAAAGCTCGTCTGTTTAACGACTCGCTAAGCCGAACTACAGGCCCAACGTTTCGGACCACTTATAAAATATCTCGCCTGCTTTCCGTCGCGGGTGTCTCCCTGGCTTCTTGGCTAGCGTGCGCTTCTCCAGAACCGCAGGTCGCTTCAATTTGCCGAAAACTTGCAAACTAGTCCGTGCAAAACTTGCGAACGAAAAAGAACCCCTCTAAGTGGCCTTTTCCCCGTGAAATAATGGGCATTTATATGATTACATATAAAACTAGGGGGTTTTCTGCAAAAGTCCTGCCACATAGGCACCCGATAGGCGGGCCCAGTCAGTCAGATACACTGTCAATATGTGTTTATACGCGATTTAGATCTTTTTGTAACGGTTAGCCCCAAACATGGTACTGACATGTAAAAATTACGAAAATTGGTACCAATCTGCATGTAATGCCCCAATTGTGGTACTTCTATAGAATTAACTCTGCTAAGTATGATGTCAATCATAGAATCGCATCTCCTTATCATCCGCAGTCTAGTGGTCAAGTAGAGTTGAGCAATACAGAGCTCAAATTAATTTTGCAAAAGACTGTCAATAGATCTAGAAAGAATTGGTCCAAAAAACTTGATGATACATTATGGGCCTATAGAACTGCATACAAAAATCCTATGGGCATGTCTCCAAAGATGGTTTATGGAAAAGCTTGTCATTTACCTCTAGAACTTGAACATAAAGCATATTGGGCTATTAAAGAGCTCAACTATGACTTCAAACTTGCCGGTGAGAAGAGGTTGTTTGATATTAGCTCACTTGATGAATGGAGAACCCAGGCCTATGAGAATGCGAAGCTATTCAAAGAAAAAGTCAAACGCTGGCATGACAAAAGGATACAAAAGCGTGAGTTTAACGTAGATGATTATGTGTTATTATTCAACTCTTGTTTAAGATTTTTTGCAGGAAAACTTCTCTCTAAATGGGAAGGTCCTTACGTTATCGGGGAGGTCTATCGTTTTGGTGCCATAAAAATCAACAACTTCGAAGACACAAGTCCGAGTGTGGTGAACGGTCAAAGAATTAAACATTATATCTCAGGTAATCCTATCAATGTTGAAACTAATATTATTGAAACCGTAACCCTGAGGAATACATAAGGGACACTTTCCAGAACATTCCAGACTCCGAAAAGGAATAGGTATGTGGTACAGTAAGTAAACCAACTCCAAAACAATTCTAATGACAATTTTTATCAGTTTTGGAATATTTAAGAATTTTAGAAAGAAAGAAGTAGTCCGGGAAGGACACAAGGCCTCCACGAGGGTGGAGGGGGCGCCCACCCCTACTGGGCGCGCCCCCCTGTCTCGTGGCCACCTCGTGTGCCTCCCGGACTCCGTTTTCTTGCACGTTACGTATTTTGGTCGGTAAAAATTCATTATATAAACTCCCGAAGGTTTTGACCACCGTATCACGCAAATATCCTCTGTTTTCGTTTCGAGCTGTTTCTATTTCAGATCTAGAGCATCATGACGTCTCGAAGCGCTCCCAAGAACAAGTTTTTCGAGAGGGTCATCAACCCCTATCTCGCGGAGGTGCTGCAACACCCTCAAACCGTTGAGATGCGTGAGGGGGTGCTGCACATCCGCGATGTGGAGGGACCAAAGTGTACTGGAAGCGTGGAGACAAAGCTCGAAGCCGTGGAGCAGCAAGTTTTCAAGTGCCAAGGGATGGTGGAGTGTGGACTCAACGCCAACCAGATGATGATCACGGAGTTCACCAACAACCACAAGCTAGATGCCAAAGTCATTGGGGAAACCATCTTCAAGCTTCAAGAGAAAATCGAGCACCTCCAAGCCCAGATCTATGACCTGCAAAACCAGAACTGTGAGTATGAATATAGATTCAAGAGGATGAGTTTGGCTGTAGATTTAAGGATCCCGAAGACTCGATCATCCTTCTATGATGGTGAGCCTATGCCTTGGAAGATGGATGACAAGCCTACATCATCAACAAATCCTACTTCACCACCTCCGAGGACCTAATCAGATGGGTACGGGCACTCCCCTTGGCAACTGCCAAGCTTGGGTGAGGTGCCCCGGTATCGTATCACCATCACACTCTTATCTTTACCGTTTTATTTAGTTCGATCCTTTTAGTAGTGTCTTGATCTAGTAGATTGAAGTTTTGATATCAAGTAGTTTTGAGTTTTACTTTGTGATCTCTTTATGTAATCGAGTCCGTGAGCTATCTATAATAAAGATTAGTGTTGAGTCAAGGGCTTTGCTATGTTGCTATGATCTTGGTAAAGTAGAAAGAATAAAAGAGTTCATATTGATCTTATGGATAGTAATGACTTCACACATAGAAAGTATGAGGCATAAAAGTTGTTGAGAGTTGATAAACGTAGTTTTGGTCATCGTTGTAATTAATAGGAAGTAATAAGGAAAGAGAGGTTTCACATGCAAATATATTATCATGGACATCTTTTATGATTGGGAGCACTCATTAAGTATGGCATGCTAAAAGAGTTGATGTTGAACAAGGAAGACAACGTAATGGTTTATGTTTTCTCACATCTCAGTTAAAGTATATTGTCATTGACCTTCCAAACATGTTGAGCTTGCCTTTCTCCCTCATGCTAGCAAAATTCCTTGCACCAAGTAGAGATACTACTTGTGCTTCCAATATCCTTAAACCCAGTTGTGTCATAAGAGTCCACCATACCTACCTATGGATTGAGTAAGATCCTTCAAGTAAGTTGTCATGTTGCAGGCAATAAAAACCGCTATCTAAATATGTATGACTTATTAGTGCAGATAAAATAAGCTTTGTACGATTTTGTTGTGGAAGCAATAAAAGCGACGGACTGCATAATAAAGGTCCACATACAAGTGGCAATATAAAGTGACATTCTTTTGCATTAAGATTTTGTGCATCCAACCCTAAAAGCACATGACAACCTCTGCTTCCCTCTGCGAAGGGCCTATCTTTTACTTTATGTTTTTACTTTATGCTTGAGTCAATGTGATCTTCACCTTTCCCTTTTTCATTTTATCCTTTGGCAAGCTCCTCGTGTTTGAAAGATCATGATATATATATCCAATTGGGTGTAAGTTAGCATGGACTATTATTGTTGACAGCACCTAAAGGTGAATACGTTGGGAGGCAACACAATAAGCCCCTATCTTTCTCAGTGTCCGGCTGAAACTCCATAACCACAAGTATTGCGTGAGTGTTAGCAATTGTAGAAGACTACATGATAGTTGAGTATGTGGACTTGCTGAAAAGCTCTATTCTTGACTCTTTTTGATGTTATGATAAATTGCAATTGCTTCAATGACTGAGATTATAGTTTGTTAGCTTTCAATGAAGTTTCTGAACCATACTTGACATTGTGAATTGATTGTTACTTGAGAATAAGAAGTCATATGACAAAATCTATTTATGTTGTTGTTATAAGAATGATTATGATGCCCTCATGTCCGTATTTTATTTTTATCGACACCTCTATCTCTAAACATGTGGATATATTTTTCGATTTCGGCTTCCGCTTGAGGACAAGCGAGGTCTAAGCTTGGGGGAGTTGATATGTCCATTTTGCATCATGCTTTTATATCAATATTTATTGCATTATGGGCTGTTATTACACATTATATATCAATACTTATGGTTATTCTTTCTTATTTTACAAGGTTTACCATGAAGAGGGGGAATGCCGGCAGCTGGAATTCTGGCCGAAAAAGGAGCAAACATTGGAAACCTATTCTGCACTGCTCCAAAAGTCCTAAAACTCCACGAAACTTAATTTTGGGATCAATAAGAATTATTAAGCGGAAGAAACACCTCAGGGAGCCCACACCCTGGCCAGGAGGGTGGGGGCGCGCCCACCCCTACTGGGCGCGCCCCCTTGTCTCCTGGGCCCCCTGGTGGCCCTCCGGTGTCCATCTTCTGCTATATGAAGGCTTTTACCCTGTAAAAAATCGTGGGCAAGCTTACGAGACGAAACTCCGCCGCCACGAGGCGGAACCTTGGCGGAACCAATCTAGGGCTCCGGCGGAGCTGTTCTGCCAGGGACACTGCCCTCCGGGAGGGGGAAATCATCACCATCGTCATCACCAACGATCCTTCCATCGAGAGAGGGTCAATCTCCATCAACATATTCACCAGCAACATCTCCTCTCAAAACCCTAGTTCATCTCTTGTATCCAATCTTGTATCCAAACCACAAATTGGTACCTGTGGGCTGCTAGTAGTGTTGATTACTCCTTGTAGTTGATGCTAATTAGTTTACTTGGTGGAAGATCATATGTTCAGATCCTTAATGCATATTATTACTCCTCTGATTATGAACATGAATATGCTTTGTGAGTAGTTATGTTTGTTCCTGAGGACATGGGTGAAGTCTTGCTATTAGTAGTCATGTGAATTTGGTATTCGTTCGATATTTTGATGAGATGTATGTTGTCTTTCCTCTGGTGGTGTTATGTGAATGTCGACTACATGACACTTCACCATTATTTGGGCCTAGAGGAAGGCATTGGGAAGTAATAAGTAGATGATGGGTTGCTAGAGTGACAGAAGCTTAAACCCTAGTTTATGCGTTGCTTCGTTAGGGGCTGATTTGGATCCATATGTTTAATGTTGTGGTTAGGTTTACCTTAATACTTCTTTTGTAGTTGTGGATGCTTGCAATAGGGGTTAATCATAAGTGGGATTCTTGTCCAAGTAAGAGCAGTACCCAAGCACCGGTCCACCCACATATCAAATTATCAGAGTACCGAACGTGAATCATATGAGCGTGATGAAAACTAGCTTGACGATAATTCCCATGTGTCCTCGGGAGCTCTTTTCTCATTATAAGAAATTGTCCAGGCTTATCCTTTGCTACAAAAAGAATTGGGCCACCTTGCTGCACTTTATTTACTTTCATTGCTTGTTACTCGTTACAATTTATCTTATCTCAAAACTATGTGTTACCTACAATTTCAGTGCTTGCAGAGAAAACCTTACTGAAAACCGCTTATCATTTCCTTCTGCTCCTCGTTGGGTTCGACACTCTTACTTATCGAAAGGACTACGATAGATCCCCTACACTTGTGGGTCATCACTGCGTCCTAACCCTAGGCTCCACGAACAGATCACATCTGCTCCCATGCGAACCGCCCACATTGTTCCTTTGCTGCTGCTGCCGCCAGTGACTCCATCATGTCCGTCGCGTACACGGTCAACGGGAGAGCAGGTCTCCGAGACCACGTCTCTCTGGTTCCTATACAGGAGAGGCGAATAGGTTTTCGGGAAGCGACTATGTGGCTGCTCGCCTCTGATCCACTACTTCCTCTACGTTCGCGTCGTCTTCGTCATCACCATATCCACCGACGCCGAACGTGCCGCCGCCGAGAAGATCGAGGCTGACAAGAAGGACGTCGAGGATGTCGCTGTTGTTGTCACCGCCGCCGCGGCTTCTGCCTGGCCTACTAGAGGGTATAACACATTTACCCCGCTCTTGTTTATTTTTGTATTAGTAGTACTAGCAGTATGTGTAGATTTGTCTACTGTTTGCTTAGTACGTGCATGTTTAGATCATAGTCAGTATGTCATAAATTCAGTGAATGCCATGCTAGTGATTTATCTATGGATTAAATTAGTCAAAAAATTGCCTATTTACTCAACAATCCAAAAACCTATTATGTCTAGGAATTTTTTGGCAAGTGGTTATGCCGCAGCACTGAAACCGGATAAGTTTACCAGTACATATTTTAAGTGTTGGCATACAAAGACCACCTTATGGCTCACAGCTATGAACGTGTGCTGGGTCACCGATATCCCTTCGGGAACGATTGCTCCTGAACAGGAGAAGGCGTTCAAGGAAGCCACTGTCGTGTTCCTCGGAGCAGTTCTTAGCGTGATCGGAGATAAGTTGGTCGAACCATATTTACATGTGTGTGTCGCCAAGAACTTGTGGGAGGCACTCGAATCTAAATTTGGGGCCACCGATGCTGGGAGCAAAATGTATATTATAGAGCAGTTCCACGATTACAAGATGGTTGAAAACCGTCCTATATTGGAGCAGGATCATGAGATAATATGCATCGTTAAGGAGCTTGAGCTGCTTAAGTGCGAGTTACCGAGCAAGTTTGTCGCGGGCTGCATAATCGCTAAGCTCCCTAATTCCTGGAGGAACTTTGCCGACACTCTGAAACATCAGAGGCGTGAATTCTCAGTGGAGGACGTCATTGGCCATCTGAGTGTTGAGCAGAATTCAAGGGCAAAGGACTCACACGGAAAAGGGGCCGAAGGGACTTCTGTCGCCAATATGGTGAACCAGAGGAACTTCAACTCCCACAAGCCCAAGGGAAAGAACGGTGTCCAACACAATACCGACTTTAAGAAGAAGGGTAAGAAGACCTTCAAGAAGAACAAGAAGGATGAGGGTTGCTTTACTTGTGGTTCGGTTGAACATTGGGCCGACCAACAAGTGCCCAAACAAGTTTAGAAGTCAGGACAGGACTCCAAGTCTGTCAACATGATTGTGGGCAACAATGAGAATGGTGCATCTGGGTACGGTAATTTATTTACTTTTTTTTAGTGTTTCAGCCCACTGATTGGTGGGTGTACACAGGTGCAGGCGTTCATGTATGTGCCGACATTTCATTGTTTTCTTCTTACCAGGTGACAGGCCACGGATCTGTATTGATGGGGAATGGCGCGAGTGCTTCTGTTCATGGTGTTGGCACGGTCGATCTGAAGTTTACTTCGGGGAGGATCGTGCAGCCGAAGAACGTGCAGCATGTCCCTGCCATCAAGAAGAACCTCGTTAGTGGCTCCCTTCTATTAGAGAAGGGTAAGTTGGTATTCGAATCTAACAAATTAGTTGTTACTAAGTATGGACTATTTGTTGGAAAACGATATGAGAGCGGAGGGATGTTCCGCCTTTCCCTCGCAGATTTCTGTAATAAAGTCGTGAACCATATTCATTCGAGTGTTAATGAATCTGAAGTTTGGCATTCACGTCTTTGTCACATAAGTTTCGGTGTTATGACGCGGCTAGCTAAGTTGGATTTAATCCGGCGTTTCACTTTAGCCAAAGGTTCTAAGTGCCTTTCATGTGTGGAAGCTAAGCAACCTCGCCAGCCTCACAAGGCTGCGGAGGAGAGACACTTGGCACCATTAGAACTCATACATTCTGATCTTTGTGAGATGGATGGTGTGTTGACTAAAGGTAGAAAGAAATACTTCATGACATTGATAGATGATTCCACTAGATATTGCTATGTATATCTGTTAAATATTAAATATTAGGCTCTACACTACTTTAAAATCTATAAGGCAGAAGTTGAGAATCAACTTGAAAAGAAAATTAAACGAGTCCGGTCAGATCATGGTGGAGAGTACTTCTCGAGTGAGTTTGATTCCTTTTGTGCGGAACACGACATTATTCATGAGAGGACGCCTCCCTATTCTCCCCAGTCAAACGGGGTTGCCCAGCGGAAAAACCGTATTCTAACTAATTTGGTTAACGCCATGTTAGATACATCGGGTTTATCCAAGGCATGGTGGGGGAGGCTATATTGACGGCATGTCATGTCCTGAATAAAGTTTCGACAAAGGATAATGAGATCACTCCCTATGAGAAATGGGCGAAGAGAAGGACAACACTCTCGTACTTGCGTGCTTGGGGTTGTTTGGCGAAAGTCAATGTGCCGATCCCCAAAAAGCGTAAGCTTGGACCCAAGACTGTGGACTGCGTTAATTTGGGCTACGCTAAGAACAGTGTTGGCTATAGATTTCTAGTAGTGAAATCTGAGGTACCTGACCAGAAGGTCGATACAATTATGGAGTCTATGGATGCTTCATTTCGAGGATATTTTTCCTATGAGAGATATGCAAAGCACTTCTAGTCAGGAATCTAAGGAGACTCCTGAGCCTGCCATTCCTATGGAATATGATGAACGAACACATGATGAAAATCCTGAGGAGGATAACGAGGAAACCCTTGGTAGGGGCAAGAGACAAATTATTGCAAAGACCTTTGGTGATGATTTCTTCGTGTACCTCGTGGATGATACTCCCACTTCTATTTGAGAAGTGTATGCCTCTCCAGAAGCTGACTACTGGAAGGATGCGGTCCGTAGCGAGATGGATTCATCATGGCTAAAGGGACATGGGAGATCACCGAGCGTTCCTATGGTGGTAAACCATTGGAATGTAAGTGGGTGTTCAAAAAGAAGCTTAGGCCCGATGGTACGATTGAAAAGTACAAGGCTAGGCTTGTGGCCAAGGGCTATGACCAGAAAGAAGAGGAAGATTTCTTCGATACTTATTCACCTGTGGCTAGACTGACCACCATTCAAGTATTACGCTTGTTGGCGGCCTCACACGGTATTCTCGTCCACCAAATCGGTGTTAATACGAATTTTCTGAATGGAGAGCTAAACGAGGAAATCTACATGCAACAGCCAGATGGCTTTGTGATAGATGGTCAGAAAAGAAAGGTGTGTAGGTTGCTGAAATCTTTATATGGCCTGAAGCAAGCACCTAAGCAATGTCATGATAAGTTTAATACGACTCTGACATCTGTTGGCTTCGTATTAATGAAGCTGACAAATGTGTATACTATCACCATGGTGGGGGAAAAGGAGTTATAATGTGCTTGTATGTTGATGACATACTGATATTTGGAACCAATCTCAAAGTCATTGAGGAGGTCAAGTCGTTTCTGTCTTAGAACTTTGAGATGAAAGACCTTGGTGTGGCTGATGTTATCTTGAACATCAAGCTATTGAGAGATAATGAGGTTGGGATCACACTTCTGCAATCCCATTATGTTGAGAAGGTGTTGAGTCGTTTTGGATATTCAGACTACACACCATATCAAACACCATATGATCCTAGCGTGTTGATTTGAAAGTTCAAAGGCAGGGCTAAAGATCAAGTGAGGCACTCTCAAATAATTGCTTCACTGATGTACCTAGCGAGCGCAATGAGGCCTTACATCGCATTTGCTGTGAGAAATTAAGCTGGTTTGTTTCCAAACTGGGTGGTGTACATTGGCATGCTGTTGAAAGAATTATGCGCTATCTGAAAGGTACTATGAACTATGGACTTCACTATACCGGATACCCGTCGGTACTTGAAGGGTATAGTGATGCGAATTGGATCTCTGATGCTGATGAGATAAAGGCCACAACTAGATACATGTTTACTCTTGGAGGTGGCGCTGTTTCCTAGAAGTATTGCAAGCAAACGATCTTAACGAGATAGACAATGGAAGCAGAATTAACAGCATTAGACACATCTGGTGTCGAAGCAGGATGGCTTTGAGGTCTTTTAATGGACTTGCCATTGGTTGATAAACCGGTTCTAGCTATCCTTATGAACTGCGACAATCAGACTGTCATCACCAAGGTGAAGAGTTCAAAGGACAACATGAAGTCCAACAAACACATAAGAATGAGATTAAAAGCTGTCAGGAAATTAAGAAACTCCAGAGTGATAGCATTGGAGTATGTCCATACGGCTAAGAATCTGGCAGATCCCTTTACAAAAGGGCTATCACGTGTTGTGATAGATAGTGCATCGAGGGAGATGAGTATGAGACCCACATGAGTTGCCATGGTGGTAACCCAACCTATGTGATCAGAGATCCCGTGAAGTAGGACCTGGGAAAACAAGCCAGTGGTGAACTGAGGAGAGTAACTACACTAACCCACTCCGTTGGATATGCAATACTCTTGATACCGTATGGTAGGATGACTACTGTCTTAATGTGTTCCAAAGCTTATGTAAGCAAGATGCTATCCTACAGAGCGATCTTTGGAGAAACACACCTATGTGAGCCCGATTCTTGGTCACAGTCTATGAGATTGGGGGTGATCTCTAGTAAGCTCACAAATAAGCCAGGAAAGTGACTTATATGCTCCACCCGAGGGGTCAGCCTACGGCAGCCTAGTACTAGTAAGACATGTGGTGAAGCTTCTTTACGCCAAACTGACAATTCAAGGCATAGTCCATTGTTCAGTTGTGAAGGAGTATAGCTACTTGCTCTAGGTGAAGCTCAACCTTAACAGGTCTTCACTGAAACACTAGTATATCCAAACAGCAATTGGAACAAAGGACACAATGGGCCCTCGAGATCTGGTGGGGGATTGCTGAAATTTGGGATGGGCTTTAGGCCCATATAGCAATTTCTGAAAATCTCTAAGGGCCCATGTGGGTTTATTGGCACTAGGTGTGATGGGAAGTTTAGTCCCACCCCTGAAATGGAAAAGGAATTGGAACTCCTTATAAGGGTTTCTCTTCTACATGCTATTGGAGCTTGAGAAGAGAAGAGGCCCTCGCGCACTCCTCCTCCGTCGCTCGCCTCGCCATGCCACGCCTTGTCACGACGCGCCGCGGTTTGCGGGAATGAGCCGAGCCGAGCTCACACCTACGCGCTTATTTTTGCCGGTCACTAACGGAGAGTTTCTGACAACCGGGCCACGATCTGAGACGTCGGATCGTGGGTTGTCACGGACTCGGACGTGGGTCGAGCGCGGCTACGCCTATATAAGTGTGTGGTGTCTCCTAACCCTAGCCGCCACGAACAAATCTCATCTGCTCCCACGCGAACCACCCACGTCGTTCCTTTGCTGCCGCCGGTGACTCCATCCCGTCCGCCGCGCAGGTCTCCGAAACCCCGTCTCTCCGATTCCTGTACGGAGAGAGGCGAATAGGTTTTTGGGAAGCGACTGCGCAACTGCTCGCCTCCGATCCAGTACTTCCTCTACGTCCGCGTCGTCTTCGTCATCACCATGTCCACCGACGCCGAACGTGCCGCCGCCGAGAAGGCCGAGGCTGACAAGAAGGCCGCCGAGGATGCCGCTGCTGCTGTCACCGCTGCTGCAGCTTCTGCCTGACCTACTGGGGGGTATAACACATTTATCCCGCTCCTGTTTATTTTCGTATTAGTAGTACTAGCAGTATGTGTAAAATTTGTCTACTGTTTGCTTAGTACGTGCATGTTTAGATCATAGTCAGTATGTCGTCAATTCAGTCAATGCCATGCTAGTGATTTATCTATGGATTAAATTAGTCAAAAAATTGCCTATTTACTCAACAATTATCCCAAGCACTTCAATGGAGCAACGCACCAATAGATATTGAATCAGATTCTTTGAAAGGCATCACTATGGTAAAGAGCGACTAGAGCAACATGTCTAAATATTCGTTTTTATTAGAGAGATCAAAATTAGTATGGGGAACGTGATACTTGTGTTACTCACATTCGTCGTAGTGTTAACAGTGCTAGCCATTTCATGGCCAACTTTGGTAGGTTGCAAGGCCGGACTGCAATCCAGAGGAAGCCCTGAATATTGTCAGACGATATTGTAATCCTTAAACTTCTTGAGTAATACAAGTGTTATTTCAAAAAAAAAAAAAAAAACCCTGAAGATATCGGCCTAGATGGGAAGAAATTATGAATGGTTCACAGCACAGCCTAAGATATCAAAGCCTAACTGTAGAACCACAACTGAAGAATGTGAGGCGATTTAAAAATGGAAAACGCATTGGTAGATCTACAGAGCCGTGTTTTTTTTTAATCATACCGCTAGAGTACTTATTGAAGTTGGTAGTGGTACCTTTGAAGAAACGTTACGTCAGGTGCTTAGGGAGTACCACCATATAAAGTGCTGGAGTACAAGTCAAGCATCATGCAAGAGGCATTGCCTAGAAGCAGTGGTTGCAGAGGCAAATGCAAAGCGAATTTGGTGATAGAAAGAAAGAAGATAAACTTTCCTTTTCAGCCCACCACAAGCTACAGCCCATATGGTTAGTAATCACGCTTCATAATCCTGTTGCAATCTGATTGGTAACTGAATACAGGTCCTTTCTTTTCTGCCAACCACAATGTTGTTAAAAGAATCAGCAGCCTGAATGCCAATCGTAGTAGCCTTTGATAGAAGAAAATACAGGTTTTATAACAAGTGCAAGCCAACTGGGAAAAAGCTGAAACTGCTCTATGTACCAAGTACACCAACTCAGGATGCCAAGTGGCATCATCCTCAATCAGTGATTCAGTTGCCATAACATACACATCAAGAACACATGCATATCTCAATAGTCAGGAATTTTACGCGTCTTACATTTCAAGCATAATGGTTAATAGTAGTAGGAGTCCAAACAAATAATGTACATATACTCTCAAAGAAAACTCATAATGTACACTGAAAGCCACGCCCACACCAATCATCTCTCACTTTTTTTTACCGCTTCACATTTCCTTCTCTGCAGCACCACACACCACAATCCAGAGAAAAACCTCTGTCTGCAAACAGTTAGAATCGTCTCAAATCAACCCGTACAGATCATACAGTTTCACGGAGGGTTCAACCTTGAGAGAAAGCAATCTAAACTAGAGAATACAAAAACGGAAAAGATGGATCTAGCAATCATAGGTGACGGCGCCTGACGTTGATGGGATCATATCAGGCAACATGGACATCCTTCAGGGAGGCAGGATCCACCTTTGGAGGATCCGAATGGCGCCTCGCTCTTTCCTTCAGCTTATCTGCGGGTGTGACATTTGGTTTCTCTGCAGCTGGGAAGGATAGGCGCTTCTTTATCGATGAGTGGACCAGAGATGCTCTATCAGGCACCTCAAACTTATCGGCGAATACCATGTGGTACCGAGATTTCGCTCTTGCAGACTTTGTGGACTGCATGTAGCTGGGGAGAGCTGGTGTGCTTGTTAGGCTCGAATCGTCCTGGATCGAGCCTCCACCTGTGCTCAGCCTCCTTGGGCGCTCAGAGCGTATGCTTGTGATGCTCCTCAGGTCATCCTCCCTGTATAGCCAGCTATCTCTTGGGCTTGAAGGTCTGAATTTTCCTGCAACAGAGGGGTTCTTTGATGGCGGGGTTGATGGTGATTGCCGGCTTGGTGGACGGCTCGACTTGCTTGGTGTTGCAGGCCTCTGGATTGAGAGAGCACGGGGCACAAAAGTTCGAGCAGCGTTAGTGCTGGGATTCTTTGTCAGAGAGCCGTCTTTATCCTTGTTTGACACCACTCGGTTCTCCCAAGGCCTTGCTGACATCCAGCGTTCCATCCAGCTCCAGCCCCAATTAGGATTCCCTTGGTCTGTGAATGTTGGTGTTACAGTTCGACCAGAATTCTTCCACTGCATGAGATAAAAAACATGGAATTGGCAATATAATGAGAAATACTACTACATATGCTGGACGAAACAATACAATTATAGTAGGTAAAAGCAAGGAACACACAACAGAAGTAGTACAAGACATCAGGGGAACACACAAAGAAGCCAGCTTGCCTGATGAGAAAATGCATATGCCAGTGCTCTTTCTCGTCTTAGTGCAGCTTCCTGTTTCATCATTAAGCTGGCCTCGATCTGTTCTTTGGATTGATGGCTATGATCCCAGTCTTCATCAATCTGCCAAGAAAGTTGGATATTATAGAAATGTAAGAAATTTGTTACATCAGAACTATAAATCAATATTTATAACAAAAGTTTACTGGTATTAATCGAAACCATGTAGAGCAACTCTTTCTTCAATGTGAGTGGTATGTTTTTACTATTTATTAGTAATAACTCTTTCTTCTGTAAATATAAAATAGGTAATGCCTAAAATAGATTCGTTAGCCATCTAAGATGCCTATCGAATACAAACAACAAAGAAATACTCTACAGATGAAATTATGGAGAACTGAAACTGATCGTCGACCAGTTGGCTAGAGGTGCGGGTGTGGGTGTGGGCCCATCCCATGGCCCACGTTCGTGCCCTGTGCTAAGCAGGGGGTGCCTCGTGGTTGTCTCTACTTAATTTAAGAAAAACCACAGGGGCTAGTTTGCTGTAGTTTTATGTTCGGGAAAAAAAAGATGAGGCTTGCAAGTACTACTTCAAAAACGGTGCTCACCTTCATTTTCTCGAGTTCCCTTTGGTGCTTCAACTGGAGCTGCCTTTGAAGAGCCTGTTTTTCCTCCTCCATCTTCACCCTTCTAGAGTAGATTTGGGTTTGAACTCTTGCCATTGTTTGTGTGCAATGCAAGGTGTGGGCAGTTTGGCGTTTGACGGCATTTCCATCAACTAGCGACTTCAACCTAACAAGTCCTCTCAGTGCACGCAGTGCTCTCCTTGCCTACACAAATATTTTCCAAATTGAGTAACTAATCAATTTATACTGCCCCAAAAAAGAAGAGTTAGCACTCAATGTCACACAACAATAGAACATATATAGTCAAAACTCTTCATCCCAAGAAGTACAGTTTAAGAGTTCCACCCTAATAATGGTTCGCTATTCTGAATTATTTTTTATTCAGCTGTCATATCATCACTCACATTCTTATGCGTGTAAGAACATCAAAATCATCGAATGAAAGTATGATTGAAAATGACCAGCAAAGCACAATCTTGGCTGTATTCCAAATTGGACCAACTGACATGATAATGATGAATTAGACAACAACTCTCTACCAACCAAATCAGGTATCTTAAAGGATATTAATTCATACCAGGCTGACATCTTACGTGCATGTTCTCGTATGCCAGTAAAAACTGAAGACAGTGACCCAAAACCAATCGCAGCATATGGTTGCTATTGTATTGCTACCGAGGACAGACATTAATATAGATAGATAACAACAGCAAGCAATAAACATCCCGCAAGTGTAGATTCATTACCAGATAACCCCTGAAGGCGGTCTGAATCTTGACAGCGGCGAGTTCTTCCTGTGAGCAAACAGGTGTCCTTGATGTGGCCGCGGGGACTGCTGTGAGGCGGACAACCTCAGCAGCGGCCTGGGCAGCGACGGCAGCGGCTTCCGCAGCAACAGCAGAGGCAAGCGCAACGGAGTAGGCATGCTTGTTTTGTTCACTCTCCGTTTCAACTGGCTTGACATCTTTTATCTCCTCGGACTGTGGCTGAGGAGGCTGCGTAGGCGGCAACGGCAGCGGCAACGGCGATGGAGCTACTGGAGTGATGTCTGACACTGTCGAGGTGGGCGGATCAAAGCGCTTTGACTTGCCAAATGGCCATTTCCTCCTGGATTTCGGCTTGTCTGCCTTCTCAGTCTACAGGTCGCCAAGCGTCAAAATGGTTGAAATGACAAGCTACTGAAGATGAGGGCAGATGCAAAATTTAAGTCAATTGTACATGTAAAGTACAGTATTTTTTATACCTTGGCTTCTTTCCCCTCCGGATCAGAGGAGCTGAACACTCTCCTGACAGCACTAAACCACTTCCCTTTCTTTGCCATATTCGGTGTCTCCTTTCTGCACCTTCTTCTTCACCTTGAAAGTACAGATCAAAGCTTCAGAACACAACTGAGAGAAGGGAAATAAAATCATCTGAAAAAATGATGGAAGGAAAAAAAAGGCCAGAAAAATCCAAGCTCTACAGCATATGTGGATCGGGCACAAGAACAATTATTCCACAAAAATATTTAGAGATCAAAAGGTTATGATACTGTCGTTCTCTAATGAAGCAAGCTGTGTAAAAATCTGAAAGAAAGGAAGCAGGTTTTGACAACGAAAATAAAGCTTACTGACATAAAATGGGCAACGAAATCAGCTACGAACAGCGGGGCTGTGAGGTTTGTAAGCGATCCTCCACAATTCTAAGCTCGCCAAAATCTTTAACCGAATCAATTAGGACAAACATACTACAAGTAAACAGCGGGCGGAGATTTGATACGATTAGCTACCAAGGACATAATTCTGCATCATAAATTAAAAAATATCGCAAGAAAGGCATCTCTTGGAGGCAGAGATATCCTACTTACTTCCGCGCGTTACCCTTCAACACTCCATCAATCGGGCAGCCAAAATAAAAACTGGAGGGATCAGACACCAACCGAAACAGACCGAATTTAATCCCCCATAAACCCTCGCCCAACTCCTCGGGAAAAAATCTACCCTGCAGCACCTCAAACTTAACCAGAGAAGATAAGTGCGACAAGGAGGAAGAAGCAACCAAGCAGGGCCGTGGGGCGCGGCGCCCGAAAAGAAAACAAGAGATCCGACTTTCACATCAGGCGAGGGAGAGAAAGAGGCGCGCGAGCTTTCACCTCAAAGGCAAGCAACCGCCGAAAGCCCTGGCCTGCCTGCCTGCCCACCTTCCTCTGAAGCCACCCGTCGTGGTGGCTCGGCGGGTCAGATCAACCGGAGACCGGGGGAGGCATTGTGGGCGGGCGGAAAGGAGTGGAAGAAATGGAAAGGGGAGCGGAAGAAGGGGCAAGGGGTGGTGAAGTAGCCCACCTCCCCGGACTATACTATTCCTCTTTTACTATGCTCACCTCACCTCGCCTCACCCGTCGTTCGGAAGAAAGGAAAGGCGCCGCCGCTTTTATCGGCTCACCGTTCCGCCGAGAAGAGAATTGATTCCCGCCGGTGGGGCCTACGCTCCCAGCAGAGGGACCACGGCGCGCGGGGGAGCAGGCCGTTGGTGGCGGAGCGTACGGCGGCGAGCCGTTTCGCTTCACCTCCTCGTCCTGATCTCTTGTGCTCCCTCTGGCGCGTCGCCGTCGCGGTCACGGTCAGGGTCACGGCGTCGCGCGCCCCCAGTGCCAGCTGAAACGCGCCGTCCCCTGTCGCCTCTTATGGGGAGGACTGAGAGGAGGCGGCGCATGACAGGTGGGGCCTGCCGTGCTCCCCCGCGCGTGCCATGCGCCATTGGCCAAAAAACCGTCGCGCGCATGACGTTTTCCTTCTGGCCCGGCTCGCGCCGGCCGGCTCGGTCTGGCTTGGCCCGCGCGTCAGGGCGCCCCGTGACACCTGTATCAGGCGTGGCCCGCCTGTCACAGAGAGCCGGGCGGCGGCCGGCCCCACGCAAACGGTCTCTTTTCTCGAGGTGGATTTATCGTCTCGCTTTCGGTTAACCACGCGCGTTAATGAGGCGTTTACGCCGGCTTGATTGCGCAAGCAAACGCCTGTGCTTGCCCCCGCTGTTTTTCACCAGCTTTTGTAGTAACTCGTGCGCAGACTGTAAAGCGCAACCGGCCCTTGGCTTTTGTGAACTGCCTTTTCTGCGGCCGTTTCGTTTCGTTTCGTCTGGCATTCTTTTTCGCCACCTTCCCCCGCGGCAGAACGGAGAACGGATCGATCGATCGGATGCGTGGTGATGGCGCAATACTACGATTATGATAAGAACGACCGGATCGAGACGGTTATAATAGGCGATGGTGTCAGCGGGACGCTGCTGCGGATGATGAGGCGATGAGATCCGCCCGTCACCTGCTAGAATTGTTTGTTCCTTGTTTGTTTATCTGTGTGCGCCAGCCTTTCATGCGGTGTCCTGGATCTTGGTGGGGGCTGCACTGCGCCGGAGAGTGGAGGGGCTGGAGAGGAGCGGCCAGCGGCCATGGCCTTTTTTGCCTCGGTTGCCGCTGCTCCAGCACATGCACAACGCCAGCGGATCGGGCAGGCGCCCGACCGGCTTTACCCCACGGCCTGGAGCGCCTTTTCTTTTCTTTTCCTTTCTTTTCTTCCTCCCCGCGGCCGTACCTGCACCTACCACCAACGGCGCTGCTGCCTCTGCGTCCCCCGATTGCACCTTTCAGAAAGAAAAGCTTTCGAATGCCAGAGCCACAGTGCTACTCCAGCCTACTACTGATAGCCTAGCACAGTAGTAGCACTGCATACTCACTTTTCGATCCTCGTCGCGGCGCCGAGGTGAAAAATGCGTTTCCGTCGGCGCGTGCTCGTGACCTATATAACTTTACCGCCGGTGGCTACTCACTACTGCTGCGTATCCATGTACCCACGGGTCGTCTTGAATAGCTACAGGAGTGCTTGCGGTATTCTGTGGCCACACATGTATCCGTCGTCTTGAATTCTTCGAGATACGGTACTGTACAGTCCTGTCCCAACCCAAGTGGCCGGTCGTCGATCGGGAGCCGTTGGCGTAGAATCTTGGCGGTATAATGGCGACCCTGTACCACGGCAAGTGTATTTTCTCGTGGAATCGTATTTTTTTAGCATCAGTACAGACACAAACGCTCATATACACGCGCATACACTCACCCCTATGAACGCACACACACACCCTATCCCTATGAGCACCTTCGAGAGACTGAGCCGGCATATCATCTTGAGATTTACGAAGTCACCGTAGGCGCCTCATCGTCGACGGGAACGTCTCCTCCCACAGAGAGCACATCGGCGGAAATCCTGAAATAAATCCAGGAATAATGCGAGCACCAGGATTTGAACCCTGGTGGGTTGGGGATACCACTGTCCACCTAACCATCTCAACCCCAGGTTGATTCGCTTCTCGTGGAATCTTATTGATGCCTACACGTCAGTTTGTGACTCGTCCATTCCATTCTCGGGGGAACTACGGATAGTGTCTGCTACTAATCACTTGTGCGATGATGGTTCCTCGGCGCTGATGATTGATTGGTCAGATCCCGGAGCCGCTACGGCGTCCTTGTTCAATCGCAAATAAATAAATAAATCAGAATGGAGTGGGGGTAAAGCTAGCCATGGAGTAACATGGACTGTACATTGATTATTCGCACGGTGGGGGCTGGATCATCGTAATGCGATCTTGATTAGGCTATCAGAGTAGAGAGGGGATAGCCCTCACGAGGGAAAAATATAGTACAGGAGTACACGCAGCAATCACCACAAAGACCATTTCACCCAGATAAGAAAGCTAATTTGTGCGGGGAAACGGCAAATACACTCATACAGGAATCGTATATGGAATAGTCGGTCCGTGCCACTACCGAAATTGCATATTCGGATAATCGGATCATTCCATTCAAATTTGAATATTTCGTCCCACCCTTCGCTAGCCACGCGAGTGCGGGCCCAGCACCAAGGTCCCCGCCTCGCCACCCGCAGCAACGGCGTCCCCGAGTGAGAGGCGAACATCAAGGCACAAGACGAGAAGCACGCGTGAAGACAGGCTACCAGGCGGGTCTATGCTCTGGTTCGCTGGTCGCATGCTCGTGAGAACGCCAAGATGGTGGAGATCGAGGCACGGGAAGCTGTCCTGGAGGCGCCAGGCCTTCACGAGTCACACTTGTGTCTCGCTTGTGAGCAGGGGCGGAGCCAGGATTTAGACATAGGGGGGGCCAAACGATGATGGTGAAGCCAAAAAAAATTGCATCACAAAACTACCCAATAGTTTTGTTTACAAATATCATTCATATTTCACTTTCCCTAGACAAACAGTTTGTATAGGCCGGAGGCAATGTCTAGCTATAGCTAAATAGGTCAATAATGAAGTTGATAGTCAAACTACTCCGAAATCTGACTTGAAATACCGAGCTATAAAAAATGTCATAAGGAAATTTAAAATATACAAACAAGAACTATCATTGTATAACAAAACGATTGGCTTTTAGCTTGCTTTTATATAGGTTTGAATTAAAAAACATCATTGGTTGTATTGTGAAATTTTGTTTGTGTATTAGGGAAAATACCTAGAGAATAAAATCCAGCCCTTCGTTCCCTCTGTTGTTAGGTCAAATACTCGTCGTTGGCATGCACATGATTTTCTAACGATTGTGATGCAACAAAATTTGATGTATAACGATGGAAGATGAGAATTGGGAGAGATTAGCAGATGGTGTGATGTATTAACCTTGGCTAGTTCGTTGGCTGAACATGAAGAATTGGCCAGTGAATCAGCTGCATGCGTCACCATGTGAATCAGATCGATAGGGATTAGGGAGAGCAGAGGCGAGCAGGCGGCAAGGGCACGGCAGCACAGGACGGCGGCGGCGTAGCGCTAATCCGCACGCGCATGCTAATCTAGCTTTCCCAGGACATTAAAACGACTCACCAATGGGCTTTTACATGGGCCCGTTTCCTATTTTTCAGAATTC
>NC_041385.1:625359476-625367342 GCF_002162155.2 Triticum dicoccoides
ATTGCCAATCAACACGCCGTACTTAGTGTATGGTCGAGCGATAGGGGGGGCCAGGCCCCTGCTCGCCCCCCCTTGGCTCCGCCACTGCTTGTGAGTACATCGATCGCGTGGCCGCCGCCCCATTGCTCGAGTCTTGATGGCCACCGGATGATGAGAGCACTGTCGTGATGCTCGGCCGCAACGAATGCGCCAGGCATCACCACAGAGTTGTCTTAACTGAGTTGACCGCCGCCACGCCGGAGCTCGCACGCGTAGGGAGCCCACACATTCAATTGTGCAGGGACCCCGTATCTAATGACCTGACACACTTGCGATGAAAATCTTTTGTCTTTTCTTTATTCAAGTGCGACTCGGACATGAAGATCACACTTGCTCCGACATGCCATTGGAGCCCCAAGAACTCGTGTACTGTCGTGGCCGAGAACACACCACAACAAATTTCAACTTATGAGTTCCATGATTCCCGGTCAGCCCCCGGTCCAGAGCGGCAAAACAAGCCAAACTAGCATACGTACAAACCCTAACTCACATGGAGCAGAGTGGACGGAGAGCAGGGCTGCACGAACCTCGATGAGAATCGGCCAGCACTGCGGGACAGAAAACCGATCGCTGCCGAAGCCAACTCCTAGACAGAAAGACGATCGCCGTCGAAGCAAGCGCGAGGACAAAAAACTTGAACGAGCTCAAGATCATCTCTAGATCCTTCGATTAGTATCCAAATTCGATTTGCACCGGCACCAAGGTAACCATACGCATTAAATCAACCAAAGAAGCCCTCATGACATAGAAGTAATACTCAAAGAGACAATATATGCCATTACTGCCGCCAAGAAGCGCACAACAACCAGCAATGCTACACATACGGGCAGGGATAGTATGGGATCGACGCAGAGGCCTACTTGGGATATTTTGATTGGATCAAATCAGGCTGAGGGGCCCATCCGGGCTGAAATTCAGGTGGAGGAGGTGCAGAGATTAGTTAGAAGGAGATTTCGTAAAGACCTTGTAAATGCCCGTGTGTTTAGAACTATTGGACAACAACGACCCGCCAAACCTAATTCACCTCCATCTTCGTCCTGTGCTAGTAATCTTCCTCGGTGAAAACGTAGTTTTTTTCTAGCTCACCTAAAAAAGGGTTCGTTAAAGTACAATAGTTTCCCCTTCAACACTTCATCTTTTCTGCTTCTATAGCAAATCGGTATCTTCCCACCAATATGAGATATCACATAGGAAACATGAACCCCTGGGTGGGGTGGGGTGGGGGGTGTATTCTCACACGACCATACGTGAACATGGCAGGGATCAATCCTTGCAAAGGTGTGTGACGGTCTTCGGTGCCCTAGATTGACATATCGAGTTGTGCGGCCAACCATGGTTGTCAAGTACATCGTGGTTTTAGTTCAAATTTGAACTAAAACCACGACGAGTAATTTGGAACGGAGGGAGTATGTTTGTAGTCTGAATTCTTCCGTGGAGCACTAACCAGGAGAAGAACTTGCATATTGGCCCGGCATGCACCGACCACATCTTCACTGAAGAGAACCTTAGGAGGGACCGTGGAATTGTGCTTCATATAATGTTGATGAATACATACCATTTGATGTCCAATTTAAAGAAATATGGTCTTCCTGGTCAGCCATGACGTTTACATGAGACAAAAAGAGTGTCCATGGGCTGAACTCGCATAGCTGAGCTAGGGTGTGCAGACGACCCACCGTCGAAATCTAGTTGTCATCATACACCTCCTTCATAACCATATTATGTTGTTCATGAAAATAACCATCCTATGCTTCGTGCTAGCGATGTTGTATACCTCCACAGCGTGTAAGACTTTAGCGGTGGATAGTCGAGACCCACTGCCTTTCATTTCATAGTCGAATTGTGCTATATTTTCTGCGTTTGGCAATTTCTGTCTTTATTTTAAAGTGCCACATTAGTGATTTGTTTTGCTGCAGCATGTATCAACTTTTCTCATCGTGTACCACTGCAGTAAATGCAATCTGAAACAAGTGCGCTCTTATTTGTAGGTACACGTAGAAACCTTATGATACACTTTGGAAAACAAACACAACGAGATATTATGTTACACTCTTAAATAAGAGACAAAAAAAAGTAGCATGAGTCTTATGGTAGCGGTAAACGAAGCATCCACACACCAAATACCCCGTGTATACTAGTCGAATAATCACTCGCGTTCATAGTTGCACCAAATTGTAGTTTCAGTCGAATAATCACTCGCGATCGTAGTTGCACCTGATTGTAGTTCTCCAAAATGTCATGTTACTAACTTTTTACAGTTCACCCCCGGATGGATTGGTTCTTCAGTTCACCATACACCGCGTATGATACATCTGTATGAGCAATTCATATGTTCATACGTTCAGGTCAGTAGATCACTTCCATGCAAAAAAAAAGGTCAGTAGAACATAGCGCAGTCTCGGCCCGGAGGACCAGACCAGTTTGCCTCCGACGAACAAGCATATGCAGCGTGTCCAAACTCCAGCCGTCACACTCGCATCACGTACGCAAAACGGCAGCGCATTCCAGAATCCAGATGACGGGTGGTCGGCGGAGCACAGAAGAAGCAGCCAATTCCGCCCGCGTACGCACGCGATTCCCTGGGACGACTAGGAACTGTTCGGCTCATGCATGGGCTGGCGCCACGCTCCACATGGATGGGTCCTGGTCATGCGGCCGTCTGGCAGGACGCTGACCGGCATGGCGGGGACAGGGCACCCATCACCACCAAGCGTCGCATACATTGGTTCGTCTCCCTCTTCTGCCGCCGCTGCTGGCGCGAGGCCGTCGGAGAGTGCCGGTAGTAGTATCAGTGTATCACCGACTGCAGTCATCAATCAGTCCGACCAGTCAAGGGACAAGCCAGACAGAACACTCGAGCGTGGTTCAGCTGCGATCCTGCCGAGTGGACGAACGCATGACTGAAGGAGTGATTGTCCCTTGTTGATTTGGCCACGGAGAGTGTGGTGATCGGTGCGTTGATGAATGAAGAATGACCATTCATCATTGTGCGTTTGATTTTGATCAGATGAAAGACCGAGGCACCAGGAGCTGCTTTTCTTTTATATCTTTATATGGACTGAGGCACTGATTGGTTATCATGAATTGCTATCTTTTTTTAGTTGAACATGAATTGCTACATGCGAAAGGCGGGGCTGAGTCGTCGACAAACTGCAGCTGGATACAGTTTTGTTTCTTTGTTTTTGAGAGAAAGCTGTATACAGGTGCTGGGGCCCTGACTGTACTAGCCACCAGGCTAGCGTCGGGAGTCTGGTCTTTTTTTTTTTTTGAGAAACGGGAGTCTGATCAAGTTCTTTTTATCAAGTAGTAGGGCAGGATGGATTTTTTGTCCAAAAGGACCCCTGCCGAGATGAATTGACAAAAATGACTACCTTTCCGACAGCTTCGGTTCTGCCATTCTATCTCATACATATAGAGCCTTGTGTCATGCCACACAAAAAACTTCCTTCGCAAAAAAAGCTTCGTTACTTTGTGTCCCCTACGAGTTTCTACAGTTGTGGTCCTTTTCTGGAATACCTCCCTGTAGGACGACCTCGTATAATAAATCCCATACACCCATACGACTATAGCGATGGCAGCTGTGTAACTATGGCCAGCAGGTGGACAAGGGCACGGAAACATTGGTCTCCAAGTATTGCGAAAAATTGTTACCCTATATACCACCAGCAGTTTGAGGCACTTGATGAGTCTGTAGTCACATGGAACCCATGGACTCAGGAGCATGTACAGATGGTCTTTAATATATGACCCATCACACCAGGCATGTTGACCGATAGTGCATTCTGGCTGACTCGCTGCTACTTATTGTTTCTGTGGTGTGTTGAGCCTTACAACCCAGAGCGTGTCATGAGACAGTTCGGTCTGTATCAGGAGATTCCACCACCTTTTTCAAGATGTACTGACGAGGAAACCCATAAGTAAGATGTGACTTCCCTTAATAGTTAGTGTCCTTTTTAATTTACTAAACTCACACTTTGTTACATAAGTTGCAGGCTAACCAATATGGGCCACGGTTGGAGTCTTTACGATTGGAGGGAGCGCAACATTCAATGGGTACAGAAGTGGGAAAATGACGCGGTAGCAGATATAGTGTATCAACTTAGGTACATTTTATTTACATTATTTATTACGATGACCATACGATGCGTGAAGATGCTTTGCTTTCATCACAACGGTTGATGTTATTATATAATTTTGCAGACCGTATGATGGAAGTACAGCTCAAGCGTACAAGCAGTGGTACTGCATCAGCACGCGTACAAGTCTGGCCGGTCAACCTGCTATGATACCAACAAATCTCACGCACGAGGAGCAGATGCAGAGACCTGTTGAGCTGCATGCAGCTTACTATCAAGACGGGATGGTAATCACTAGTAATTTTTTCAGGTTCATCATTTCATAATCATTTCAACCAAATAAGAACCAAATATTTTTTCAGCTTCAAACTGCCCACGATATAGGGCAGGTGGCGGCGGAAAGCATGCCGCCCAGGGCTGTCAAGTCATTCAATAAACGTGTTAAAGAATACATGCTAACAAAGTTGAGATGTGGTAGAGGCGACGACGTTGTAACTGGAGCGTACAACATGCCAGTACCGAGGTCAGCCAGACCGAGTGCGGCGCGGTCGTCCAGACCGAGCGAGGCGCGTACAAGCCATGGGCAGCGGGGGAGGGTCCGAGTACTACAACGACATTGCCACGACATGACTCTTCTCTGTCACTACATCGCTCTTCTTCGGTGCTGCTTCGTCAGGGGCAGACATCGCAAGACCATGGCATGGGCTTGGATTTGATGCCCGAGCTGTATCTTTCCCCAAACCCATATGCATACACAGGATATGGCACATACACTCAAGGTGAGGGATCTCAGCCGTATCTCTCCACGCGAGGGATCTCCATGCCCGAGGAGACTCGTGTCCCAGATTTAAACCAGTACCAGGTAGAATGTCCAGACAGTACAGGGAAGGGATCTGATCAGGTAGTCATGTTTACATTTTAATACATTTACAGTGATATTACATATTATCCTCTAACAATTTTTGTTTACAATGTTTCTATGTGCAGGGCATACCTGATGTAAATTGGAATGATGAGTACACCCAACCTGGCGACAATGTTTACGCAGTAGATATGAATTTCTTCAGAGAGGACGTTATTGGCCCATCTTTTATCCCCGACGAGTCACAACAACCATACGCCTACAATTACGCATCAGGTTCGCAACAAGGATTACAGACTCCACCACCTATGATGCAAGAGTCGCAGACACAGGAAGACCAACTGGAGTACGGTCGCGGTCTTCGTGTACCTCGACCACCTAATCGCTTGGAGCTTTCCGGCCCGAAGTGAAGGCCAGGTGGCTGTCGTCGACTACAATGATTCATCTATCCACGTGCGCGACCCAATGTATCTACATATGTCTGTATCAGACTTTTTGATTTGAACATCTATGTATGCTGAAATAAAAATGCACCAGTCAGGAATAATTTTCCCCTCAATATTTTCCCGCCAACGCTTTCCCTCCATATGTTCTCGCCATCCGTTTCCCGCCAACGCTTTCCCTCCATATGTTCCGGCCACTCGTTTCCCGCCATATGTTCCCGCCAACCCTTTCCCGCCATACTGCACTCGTTATTTCCCGTCATTTTCTTCTCTATACCTATAAAATCACCTTAAGACGGAGGTGGATAAGCATTCGAGTGTAGTGTAGTCGAGATGTCCCATTATCCTTTCGATCGTAGTTTTCACCCTGGGATGAGCAGGACTCTTCTCAGGCTAGCTACCGATTTCAGGATGGACAATAGGATAGTTCCATGGGACGAACTCACCGGTAGTGACACCATAATGAATGAGTTGGCTCACCAATTACGTAGGTCTGGGTGGCCTGAAAGGACCTACGAGGAGGTACGTAAAGAACTCTTTAGGTTGCATGCAAGGTGGAAGAATGTAGTGCAGTCGAAGAGTGAAACTTTCAGAAGGACTATAGAAAATTATCCATTTTTATGGACTGAGGAGAGCGAGGATGAAGATGATATCTTCATGTCGCCGCTTCCAGGTGCTGCATCGTCAAAGGGCAAGAGTTCTGCATTGTCTAAGGGCAAGAGTACTGCAGCCTCGAAAAGCAAGAGTTCTGCATCGTTCAAGGGTAAGAGTTCTGCATCCTCGAAGGGCAAGAGTTCTGCATCGATGGAGGATGACGATGATGCCTTCATGTAGTTTTTATGCTGTATTCCAGTTCTACCGTTTAATTCGGATGTACTTGCATTATTAGTTTGTACTCTCTTATTGTAGGGTATTATGTTCTATCTTAATTTTATTTTGTAGTTGTTGCACGATGTTCGATATTAGTGGAGGGAAAGAAAATGCCACTAATTCTATTTTGTAGTTGTTGCACGATGCCTTCATGTAGTTTTTATGCTGAAAATAAGATACATCATAGGAATAAAGCTACATTTAACTCCTGAAATAAAGCTACATTAAAGTGCAAAAATAAAGATACAAATGATTGCGAAATTAAAAATACTACCACAGGAATCTACTGAGTCCAGCGTGGATATTTTCCTTTTCCATCGTCAACTTCTTCTGCTGCCTTGGCCTCACGAGCTCTTTCTTTCTTTCTCTGCCTCTCCGCCTCACGAGCCTCCTTTCGCTGTCGTTCCTGTTCCTCCATGCGACGAGTCTCTTCCCTGTTTTTCTTTCCTAAATCCTGAAAAAAACGGTGTTGCTCCGCATAGTATTCTTTTAACTCTGTCTCTCTTGCTCTGCTTTCTCCTCAGCTTCCGCCTTCTCGCGTCGCTCTTCCGCAAATAAACTATTCCACGCACGGCGACTTCTTTCACGAATCTCAGTCACTGCCCAAGCCGGCTTCTCCGTGTCAATCCAACGATAGTACATGCACAGAGGCGGAGGATACTACAACAAGAAACAAGAATGTTACTAA
This sequence comes from Triticum dicoccoides, assembly GCF_002162155.2. Taxonomy (NCBI): domain Eukaryota; kingdom Viridiplantae; phylum Streptophyta; class Magnoliopsida; order Poales; family Poaceae; genus Triticum; species Triticum dicoccoides. The sequence goes on from NC_041385.1 coordinate 625,366,455, forward strand.
AGAATCAATCAAAATACCAACAATATCTATTCGTGATGGTTAAAGCATACCGAAGGCTTGTCGTACTCCGAAATAGCTACCGCAGGATCTTCCTCATAATTGGCGCACATGAAAAACTTCATGCCCAACCAATCTGAAAATTCCGTCACCTCCTTCACCTTGCAAAGATCGCCACACCAACACCGCAGAACTGCCACCCCCGGAGGCAAACTTGCATTCTTCATTTTCCTCGGCCTAATGCTTTGATCCGAACAAGGCAAACTCATAGCGACTGAACAAATGTGTTACACACTTTGCGCACTGGCGATTTCGAGGATGGCTGGACAAGAGCCTCGGTGTCTCCTTTTATAGGCTCAGACGATAAATGATGGCGAGAAAATAAGCGAGAACATAGAAAATTAGGCGGGATATTTTAGGATCCCTGTAGTGTCGGCACAACAGGGAACCTCGGATTCCCGCAACGAGTGAGTGTATTTCTGCAGTGTCGTCACGTCCTCTCAAGCAATAGCCAGCACGCGCGTGGGAATTAGCTAAGTCTGCAACAGGGAACCTGTCGCCGCGCTTGACTCAAGCAAAACAAGCAAAAGCAGGCACTCAGTATCAATTTTCGAATCATCGGAATGAGCGAAGTTTGTATCAGAATTAGCGCCGTCAGTCACGGAATCAGTGTCGTTTTCCCGCGCATGCAGAAGAAAAGATGCCGCCAGCAACAGTGCAGGGCCCGCACCTCGCCTTCCGTGCAGCAGGCAGCGTGCGCCAGTAGCTGCTGTCGGCAGGGGTGGCCGCCTCAGCCAGTGGCGGCGAGGCCCACTGGCGGGGCCCGGACGCAGCAGAGGCTGTCGGCCCGCCAGCGACGGCGCCAGGGCTGGCCGCCTCGCCCGGTGGCGG
>NC_041385.1:625367668-625417976 GCF_002162155.2 Triticum dicoccoides
TTTCATTTTTCATTTGTTTCTTTTTCGGAACTCATTTTTTTGGTTTTCTTTGTCTTTTTGGTTTTATTACATATTTTTTATTTGTCAATTACTTTTTCCTTATACAGATTTAACTTTTTCCAATATAAATTTAACTTATTTTATTAAATGGTCAATATTTTTCTAGAAACTCTTTAATGTTTTGTAGTTGCTTGATTAACATTTTCCAAATACAAGATTAACATTTTTTTTGTATACATGGTCCACACTTTTCCTATGCACACGTTAAATTTTTTCAAATGTTTGATTAACATTTTCAAATACAAGATTAATATTTTTCTAATACATGGTCTACATTTTTTCTATGAACAGTTAACATTTTTCAAGTGCAAGATAAACAATTTTTTGAATGCATGATCAACATTTTTCTATACACATTTAACATTTTTCAAATGCTTGAATAACATTTTTCAAATAATTATTTAACTTTTTTTAAATGCTTGATTAATATTTTCATGTACATGATCAAAAGATTTCATCATTTTTTCATACATGGTCAACATTTTTTTCTATACACATTCTACATTTTCCAAATGCTTGATTAATATTTTTCAAATACTTTTTTAACATATTTTAAATACATGATCAAGTTTTTCATACCCATTATATATGTTTTTTGTATAAATTTTGCATATACATGGTCAACATTTTTTTCTATACACATTTAGCATTTTTCAAATGCATGATTAATATTTTCAAAACATTATGAAAAATATATTTTGTAATATATATGTTTAAAATATTTGGTAGTATAAAAAAAGTAAAAAGAAACAAAAAGGGGCAGTGGCCTTGCGCGAGCTGGGCCAACCCATTAATCCTACTGCCTTCAGCGAGAGCTAACTCTGTCTCACTTTGATGGGAGACATAGTCGCGCCCCCTATTTGGCGCCTCACGTGCCCCTCGGCTAGCTGGCGCTCACGCATGTCATTGGCTACCCTCTTCACGTATGGTTACCCGATGCTATGGAAGGACCCACTGCTATTTTGGATCTTATACACGTAGCACTCTGGTTCTTGCGGAAATTTTTCTTCTAGCTCGCCTTCTTCCTCTTTTCATATCTTTACTTTTGCCACCACCCCACTGCTAGTTCGAACGGTTGACCGGATGGGTCAACCGTTGACCGACTGAGTTTTTTTTAAACTCATTGGATAAAAAGTAAAAATAAAATCCAAAAGAAAAAAAGATTTCATAACGCAAGTTTTTTCATAAATTTAAAAAATCATGAATTCTAAAAATAGTTCGTCAATTTGAAAAAGGTTCATGGACAAAAAGTTCTCAATTTTAACGAAAAGTTCAAGCATTTGAAAAAAGGTCATGAATCTGAAAACACCTTTTGATTTTCAGGAAAGTATGTGCTTTTGAAAAAAAATACAAAAAATTCACGAATTTGCAAAAAGGTTCACACATTTCAAAAAAATCATCAAAAAAAGAAAAAGAAAACCAAATAGGAAACAAAAAATTGGAAGCTTCTAAAACTTCATAAAGTCGGCTAGAAGCTTTAGAAAACCGGCTGGTGGAACACACGTGATACCAAGAATGCGCCCACATGGGTAGGCCCATTACCATCGACGAGTATTTGGACATGAGCCTTGCCAAGGTCACTCCCCAACTTTTCTGGTTTGACAAATGTCACACTGTATGTACTCCACTTACCGCAACCTGAAAGTTTCCTTTTTCGCATATTTGTTTCTTCAAAACGTTCTATCACTTGAACTGTGGGTCCAAATATGGAACCGTTTTCACCGTTGTATTTCTCTCACCGGGATCTTCAAAATGAGATCTCATGTTAATAGATTTTGATGAACTCATTTTACGAAAAGACCCAAATAAATACCCAAAAATTCAAAAAAAGCAAGTAAAACAATTTATGCAAATAATGAATACTGAAAAATGCAGGAAGAACAAAACCGGAGCCCGAAAGTACGGTATTTTCATATATTTTTTGGAAGGACAAAATTGTGTTTTTCCTTTTTTCCAAGAAGTACAACTATGCATCTCGCGGAACATCTATGCTTCCACGAACATTTTTCCCCTGAGAAGGTACTCCTTGTGACAACAAATCGGTGCTCTCACGAGAAGCAAATCCGTACTTCTCATGAAAGCACAATTTTCTTCGATGTGCTTCTTGTGGAAGCAAATTGGTGCTTTCACGAGAAGTAAATCCGTGCTTCTCATGAAAGCACATAATTCTTTTTTCCAGTAAGCAAATTTGAATCGGTGTTTCTCGTGGAAGTACTCCCTCTTCTTTTTACTTCACGTATAAAGTTTTTCTGAAGTCAAACAACTTATAGTTTGACCAAATTTATCTTAAAAAATATCAACATCTGCAAATACAAAAATTATATAGTATGAAAAATAATTTCATGATGCATCTAATGATATTGACTTCATATTTGTGAATGTTGATTTTTTTCATATAAATTTGGTAAAACTTTATGAATTTGACTTTAGGCAAAAAAAATTGTAGACGAAAAAGAAATGGAGGGAGTACAACTATGCTTCTTGCGAAAGAAAATATGTGCTTCCAGGAGAAGAAATTTATACTTCTCATCGGTGCATAAGTCTTTTTTCTCCTGAGAAGCAGAGTTCTGTTCCATAAAAAATCCTCTAAAACATAGGGAAAAATAAAACCCGAAAAACCTAAAAAAAAACCCATCCAAAACACGAAAACGATAAAAAAAGTGAAATTAAGAGGGAGCGCCAAGCACGCCAGCCGTACCATTTAGCATGCTCCCACAGCACCAAAAGTGATCCTTGGAGGCCCCCGAGGGAAATCCTCCCATTAGTTGTTCCCGTAAAAGTAGCGGTATAAACGCGGGGAGCGCCTATACAGCGTGGTACGCGCCCGCAGCCACGGGAGCGCGTACCCTCCTCCCTGCTCCCCCGCGCGCCATCATGGGTCGACCCATGTGTGGGGCGGGGAGCCCCTTGTTTTTTTAGCCTTTTTTCTATTTTCAGATTTATTTTGTTTTTAAATATAATTAGTATTTCAGAAAAATGCAAATTTTCCAATTATTCGTGAATTCAAAAAATGTTCACAATTTGAAACTTTTTCAGGAAATGATAAATTCTCAAGGATTCAAGAAATGTTTGCAATTTCAAAAATAATGTTCGTCTATTCAAAAAATGTTTATAATTTAAAAAAAGTTCACGATTTCAAAAAATGTTCACCATTTCAAAGACTGTTCATGATTTCAGAAAAATGTTCACGATTTCATTTTTTTTCATGATTTCAACAAAAGAGAAACAGAACATTAAAGAAAAGAGAAAAAGAAAAATGTTCACAATTTCAAAAAAATGTTCATGATTTTAAAAAATGTTCACGATTTCAAAAAAATGTTCATGGTTTCAGAGAATGTTCACGATTTCGATAAAAGAGAAAGACAACATTAAAGAAATGAGAAAAAGAAAAACTTTCATGATTTCAAAAAAATGTTCACGATTACAACAAAAGAGAAACAAGACATTAAAGAAAAGAGAAATAGAAAAATGTTCAGGATTTCCAAAAAATGTTCACGATTTCAAAAATATTGTTCAAGATTTCAGATAAAGATAAACAGAACATTAAAGAAAAGAGAGAAAGAAAAATAATAATCAGAAAAGGTAAAAAGAAAAAGAAAATACAAAATAAAAAACCGGTAAAAATAAACAAGAAAAAACTGGTTCTGGGAAGGTTCTAGAACCTTCCCAAAACTGGTGGGGAGGAATCCTATATATGGGCCGGCCCCCTTGTTCTCCCTGGGCCGGCCCAGCTATATCTTTCTTATCTAGATTTCAAAACGTAAAAAATGCGTGTGTGCAACGAATCGATCCGGAGACCATCTGGTTAGTAGTACTACCAGTAAACCATCACGCCACAAGACTTCACGTGATTAGCTGCCTCTTCTCATTCTTTTCTTCTTTGGACTTCCCATATATTTAACTAATCAGCCCATATCAGGGACGGTTTATAAAAAACCTTATGTAATAAAATAAATATCATACCTTTGATATTTGTTCCTCCTACCGACTTATTATAAGTCATGTGTAAAGGCATTAGCCAATAGAAACATAATGTCTTGTTCCATATATATATACTGCCGGTTCATAACACCGCATGCAGCAAGGGGCAATATCCTGAAACTTGAGCGGAAAGCTCAAAGCATATGATGATTGTTTCCTGGCGACTTAAAGTCCACAACTAGGTCGGGTTAATAAAACTATGGATACATGCATCATCAGGCAACATGGCCTTATTTGGTTTTTTAACCATGTATTGATATGTAACAAGAAGCAAAAAACTTCAACAAAATGGTCAAACAAAAAACAAACAGAAAACAAGGCTTTCATAGGTCGCCAAGCCTAAAACCCGAGTGCTTTCATGGGCCGCACATCCACTAAGTTAAACTTTAATTCAAAACCTTGCAAGCCGGGCCTCACATGACCAATCACCATTTAAACATTGAAAAGTTCAGTGTCTTTGTAAGAATAACTGTCAAGAGTTCAGTGGGTCATTCCAGGATTACCTGGGCGGAGTGGCAGACTTACAAAGGCAAGCTAACCCGGATTTTTTGGTGAATACACCTAGGCGTCCAAGCCTAAAGTGTCATAGCTATGCTAGTGATCCCCCTAGTTTTACTTCAGGTTGATAAATTGGAAGCCTCCAAGTGCCTTCCGTCATTGCGTATAAGCCGGATCATGAGGGCAGCGCTATGTTCTCTATGGTGAATACACCTATGTTTGAACACGAAGCTCCCAAATGGTATATAATGAGCCTCCAGGCAGGATACCTATGTTTGAACTGCACATTACAGCAAGTTCTCTTTGGTAATCTTTTAATTTGGGCAGGAAGCCCCCAAGTGATATTGTAATAAGGCATATAAGCCGGATCAACAGGGTAAGCACAGCTATGCTCATTGAGCAGGAAGCCCCCAAGTGATCATACGAAGTGACAATAAAGGCTCTTCTTAGAAATGAAACGACAGAGGCCCTGAATTATCAGGGATGCCGACTTTATTATATTCATGATAATATATACATCAATATCGTATGTACATCACAAGAGCCGGTGGCTCAGGTGTAATAAGGCCGAAGATGAGCAATATTCCATGGCCGACGGGTCTCCTCCTCCGACATGTGTGAGTCCTTATGGTCCCGAACATCGATAAGATAGTATGACCCGTTGTTCAGATTCTTACTGACCACAAAGGGTTCTTCCCAAAGTGGGGATAACTTGTGCATGTCAGTTTGATCCTGTATGAGCCGGAGCACCAAGTCGCCTTCTTAAAAAGTTCTAGTTTTAACCCGACGGCTGTGATAACGTCACAGATCTTGCTGCTAAATCGCCGAACAAGCCACCGCAAGGTCACGCTTCTCATTCTAACAGGTCAATAGCATCCTGACGTGCCTTCTCATTGTCAGCTTCAACATAAGCCGCCACACGAGGCGAACCGTGACGTATGTCACTGGGGAGAACCGCCTCAGCTCCATAAACCATGAAGAAAGGTGTGTAACCCGTAGATCTGTTTGGGGTGGTATTAATACTCCAAAGTACCAAAGGCAACTCTTACACCCAACAACCAAGTGTTATCTGCAAAGGAACCATAAGCCGGGGCTTGATACCTCTCAAGATTTCCTAATTTGCTCGTTCAGCTTGGCCATTAGACTGGGGGTGAGACAGTGAAGACACATCAAGCCGGATATGCTCTTGTTCACATAATTCTTTCATTACTCCCTTAGACAGATTAGTACCATTATCAGTGATGATACTATGAGGGTACCCAAAACAAAAGATCAGCTTTTTAATGAGTTGAACCGTCGTGGCTGCATCACATTTGCTGGCCGACTCAGCCTCAACCCATTTTGTGAACTTGTCAACCGCCACCAAGAGGTGTGTCTTTTTATCCTTGGACCTTTTAAAAGGCCCAACCATATCCAAGCCCCAGACTGCAAATGGCCAAGTAATTAGAATCATCCTCAACTCTTGAGCCGGCACATGAGCACGTCTTGAGAATTTCTGACAACCATCATATTTACTGACCAGATCCTCTGCATCAGCATGAGCCGTCAGCCAATAAAACCCATGACGAAAGGCTTTAGCAACAAGAGATTTAGAGCCGACAGATGACCGCTATATCCTTCATGAATCTCCCTTAGAATTGCACGACCCTCCTCATGAGAAACGCATCATTGAAACACCCCCGTAACACTGCATATGTGAAGCTCAACTTTGACAATAGCCATTGACATAGACCGCCGGGTTATCTGCCTGGCCAGAGTTTCATCTTCAGGTAACTCGTTCCGGGTCATGTAAGCCAAATATGGAACAGTCCAATCAGGGATAGCACGAAGAGCCGCCACCAATTGGGCCTCTGGGTCAGGAACTGCCAAGTCTTCCTCCGTAGGCAATTTCACTGATGGGTTATGCAAAACATCGAGGAAAATATTATGGGGGACCAGCTTACGCTGAGATCCTAGCCAGCTTAACACATCGGCTGCTTCATTTTTCCTTCAATCAACATGCTCCACCTGATATCCTTTGAAGTGACCAGCAATAGTATCCACCTCTCGACGATAAGCCGCCATGAGTGGATCCTTGGAATCCGAGGTCCCTGACACTTGTTGAGCCACCAGATCTGAATCGCCAAAACATCTTACCCGGCTTAAATTCATCTCTTTAGCCATCCGAAGACCATGGAGTAAGGCTTCATACTCAACTGCATTGTTAGTACAAGGGAACATCAACCTTAATACATAACAAAATTTATCACCTCATGGGGAAGTCAATATAACTCCAGCCCTTGAGCCTTCCAACTGCCTGGATCCATCAAAATGAATAGTCCAATATGTATGATCCGGCTTATCCTCAGACATCTGCAACTCTGTCCAATCATTGATGAAATCCACAAGTGCTTGAGATTTTATCGCCGCCCGAGGCACATACTTCAGACCATGGGGACCAAGCTCAATGGCCCACTTAGCTACCAGACGTGTGGCCTCCCTGTTTTGAATGACATACCCCAAAGGGGTGGAGCTAACCACAGTGATGGGATGACCAAGGAAATATTGCTTCAATTTATGACTAGCCATGAACACACCATATACTAGCTTCTGTCAATGTGGGTATCTCTGCTTATATTCAATGAACACCTCATTGACATAATAAACCGGCCTTTGAACCGGATGCTCCTTGCCAAACTCCTTCCTTTCAACCACAATGGCTACACTGACTGCTCGGTTGTTTGCAGCCACATACAGTAGTAAAGGCTCCTTTTCAATAGGAACTGCAAGAACCGGCGGCTCAGCCAGTTGCTTCTTAAGTGCCTCGAACGCCTCATTAGCAACATCGCTCCAAACAAAATCATCTGTCTTCTTCATCATCTAATATAGAGGGATGGCTTTCTCTCCCAGGCGACTTATAAATCGGCTCAGGGCCGCAATATGACCCGCCATACGCTGGACATCATTGATACATGCCGGCTTAGTTAAAGAGGTGATAGCCTTAATCTTCTCCGAGTTAGCTTAAATTCCTCTCTCAGAGACTAAGAAACCCAATAACTTGCCTGCTGGCACACCAAAAACACACTTGGCCGGGTTAAGCATCATCTTGTAGACCCGGGGGTTGTCAAAGGTTTCGTTCAAATCTTCAATCAACGTCTCATTCTTTCTGGATTTCAAAACAATATCATCCACATAAGCATGAACATTACGCCCAATCTGGCCATGATGGCAATTTTGGACACACCGCTGGTGAGTCGCCTGGGCACTCTTGAGCCCAAAAGGCATAGACACATAGCAGAAGGATCCAAAGGGAGTAATGAAGGTTGTCTTGTCCTGGTGCTTAACTACCATTTTGATCTGATGATAACCAGAGTATGCATTCAAAAAACTCAAGCGCTCACAACCCATCGTAGCATTAATAATCTGATCAATACGAGGGAGAGCAAAGGGATCAGCCGGACATGCCTTGTTAAGGTCTGTATAATCCACACATATACGCTAAGTGCCATTTTTCTTAAGAACTAGCATCGAGTTAGCCAACCATTCAGGATGAAAATCTTCAACAATGAACCCTGCTGCCAAGAGCCGGGCCACCTCTTCACCAATCTCCTTGCGCCTTTCTCATTGAACCGACGAAGAAACTGTTTGACCAGTTTAAATTTGGGATCCACATTAAGAGTGTGCTCAGTGAGTTCCCTCAATACACCTGGCATATCATAAGGTTTCCATGCAAAGATGTCCCGGTTCTCACGGATGAACTCGATGAGCGCGTTTTCCTATTTTGGATCCATATTCGCACTGATGCTGAACTGCTTTGCAGAGTCATCGGGGATAAAATCAACCAGCTTAGTATCATCTGCCGACTTAAACTTCATTAAGGGGTCATTTTCTATCATTGGCTTCTTCAGAGGTGTCATATCCGCTGGGTCAACATTGTCTTTATAAAACTTCAATTCTTCCGTGGCACAAGCTAACTCAGCATAAGCAGCATCAACCTCTTCACAATCTCGAGCGATTTTTCTATTACCATGCATCGTGATGGTACCCTTGTGACCCAAAATCTTAAGCTGCAAATAAATGTAACATGGTCGCACCATGAACTTGGCGTAAACCGGCCGCCCAAACAGAGCATGGTATGGGCTCTTGATTTTCACCACCTCAAAGGTCATCTTCTTAGCTCTGGAGTCATTATCGTCTCCAATAGCCACTTCCAGTGTTATCCTACCCACCGAGTATGCCGACTTACCAGGTACCACCCAATGAAAGACATTAGAGGACGGCCTAAGATCCTTATCAGTTAAATTCATGCGACAAAAGGTCTCATAATACAGGATGTTGATACTGCTGCGTCCATCCATGAGCACCTTCGTAAGTTTATATCCTCCTACCTATGGAGCAACCACCAAGGCCAGCTGACCTGGATTATCAACCCGGGGCGGGTGATCTTCCCTGCTCCATGTAATAGACTGCTTAGACCACCTTAAATATCAAGGCACCGCCGCTTCAACTGAATTCACCGCCCGCCTATGGATTTTCTGATCTCTCTTGCATAGACTCGTAGTGAACACATGATACTGTCCACCATTCAGCTGCTTCGGATGACTCTGATAACCAGACTGCTGCTGCTGGTTTCCTTGGTTGGACTGTTGATTAAAACTGCCATGATTGCCTTGACCCTGAAAACCAGAACTTGACCCGCCACCACCGGAGCTAGGTCCGTGAGAACCGGATCCTGAGCCGCCATGTGGACCATGATTGGAAAAGTTGGCATTCCTAAACTCCTTCATGATGTAATGATCCCTCCACATATGACTGGATGGCCTGTCACGCATGCCGTGCTTTGGAAAAGGTTGATTCAACATTGCTTCAAGGTTGAGTCTTGACCCTTGGGCCGGCTTTCCCTTGCGATGCTGATTATTATTCTGCAGATTGGTGTTAGCCACAAAATCAAAACTACCATCCGCCTTACGCTTACCGTTGCCGGCTTGAATCGCCGAGTTATGCTGCTGCCCTTTTGCATTCTCGCTCTCCTTTCCCTTCCCCGGCTTATCATCATCAGACTCGGGATCCTTGGTACTGTCAGAGTCGGTGTATTTGACGAGAGCCGCCATTAACTCCCCCATATCACTGCAGTGACGCTTAAGCCACCACTGCTGCTGACCCGGATATCATTTCTGCTGCAGTCGTAGAACCCTGCGCTGGCTGTGTACCGGCCATGAAGACTGTGACCAAGTGTGGCAGCTCGTAGGGGTTCGGAATACTGTCACCATCGGAACAGCCCCCAAGCCCGCCATCCTGAACCTGGTAGATGGAGTTGGTCTCACCAGTAGAAGACTCGTCGCCTAAGTAAATAACCGTCTCACCACCAGATTCAGATCCTCCTTCTAGTTCTGCTCCATGAACGAAACCGACGAAAACATGCTTTGGGGTGGCTTTAGCCTTGGCGGGTTGCATGCGCTGAGCCGACTCGACAATGTCGGTGCAGTTGTCCGGCTCAGCTTCCGACTCACCGATCTTGCCGATGAAGATGTGAATTCTGCCAAAGGGGACCCGGTACCCATACTCGATTGAGTCGGCCTCGGGGCCCCAGCCCACATCGTCGATGTAGAGCTTGCCGTGACGACTCTTGGTCATCCGGCCCATGGTGTACCCCTTGAGCCCTAGGAAGCTGCCCTTCAAGAACTCGAAACCACCGTGCGCTGGCCCCATGGTGGGCGCCAACTGTCGTGGAATTATCACGTCAGATGTCCTAGCGTAAGGACTTAGGTGTGGAGCCATCGCAACATAGTTAGCTTGAAGGGGTTAAACGGGACAAGGGACACAGAGAGTTTATACTGGTTCGGCCCCTCGCGGTGGAGGTAACAACCTAATCCAGTGTAGGGTGGTTATTGCTTGGGTTTCGTTTACCAGGGAGCAAATATGCTTGACCTAGTTCTTGATCTCTTTTCCTCCTGCCCTAACTCGCCACTGGGTCGTCCCTTTATATACATACGTTAACGCCCGACGGCCTATAGAGTCCCGGCCGGCTCATAGACAATGTGTTCGGCTCGGTGACTAACTACACCTACCTTACAATACAAGTTTATCCTCATGGCGGTTCATCCTTCTGGGCCCTAAGTCGCCTCTGGGTCTTCGGCCGTCAGCGGGCTTCTTATGACCCACCCTTTTACGGACTATCACTAGCAGTATGACCCGGCCCCTCCTGGGCGGTTCATACCTGGTAGTTATATCCCCAACAGGTGGTGCCGTGATAAATCGCGGAAGCATTGTAGCTCTGAACGAAGGTATAACATTGAGAAATAGAGTGTCGTGTTAGTATATATACCAAACATTGAAAGAATTAGTTTTCCAACTCAACTCAACTCAACATAAAAGTATCAACATCCTCAGGCAGCTGCATACACGATGGAGTTGACTATTGTTGGAGTCTAATGTAGTTTTCAGTTTAGTTTTTATTATTAAACTACTATCTGACTTGTTATCACAGCGAGTGTGCTTTTTGATTTAGTTTCTGCCATTGAACCGCCATGAGTTATTTGCAGCCTATCGTAGTAGTCGATTTATTCTCTTTGTTCAAATGTAATCTGATTTGCTGTGGTAGCCTAATGAACTTGTGGATTTAGTTTCCATTTCTGGAGATACCATGTGACTGGAACGACTTTTATCCTTGGAGCCTCAGAGCTTGGAGGATTTATTTGTGTTAAGATTGAGTTGTTGGGTGTTCTCCCATTTAGTCAGGTGATGTGAAATTGGAAGTTCTCTTATCAATTGAACTGTCGAAGGCTAATTGTTGCCGATGACACAAACAAACCAAATTTTCAAAAGAACATTTTCTACTAGTACTTTGTTCATAGTCTATTTGTAGTTTTTTTCCTATTTCCTTTTCCCTTTTGTCTTGCAAAGTAGTTTCACTCAGAAGTTTAAGTTTTTCACAGATGTACATCTTTGTTGTCGAACGTTTGAACATTTCAGTTTTTCGTGACACATATTAAAAAAGTAATATCTAGGAGATAGCATCAAATATATGCATGACCAAAGTAATTCTAACGAAAATCAATCTGAAACTGGTAGTACATGGACAAGATATGCTTGGTGAAACATTGATCGGATCTTATGACTATACCTTCGAGACTACATACATGTCACTCATGTATCTGCTACATTCACTTTGTACAAATGCTTAAGTAATCTACCATTCCTTCAGAAAACTGCAGCAACATATGTGCCAACTCAACTCAACTCAACATATATTGTGTGTAGGCATCTTTATTTATGTGACATGCCTTCAACACCCAACCCACATCTGCAATTGAGCTTTGGTCCTCTCTTCACCTGGAGGAGTTAGCCCAGCAGAGCGAGCTGATGTTGAAATATAAGACTTGCTGGTGTGGGTCGTGGTTCGGAAGAGTTAGATTTGTTTGCTTCTTAGAAAGCAAAACGATTCCAACTCTGGATAGTCGTGCTAATCATAAGTTGCTAAGGAAATTATCCATATGTAGTTCACTCTTTGTAACTTATAGCTTTAGAAATTATCCATATGTAATTCTCACGCCTCATATTTTCCAGGTATTTACCCCCCCCCCCACACACAAATGAAAGACTTTGAGTTGAAGGAATTGTTCATGAAGTTTAAGAGGCACATGAAGGTTCTGCTTTGTCATGAAGGTTGTTGGGTAACCTCACCTGGGCCTATATGAAGGAAATATGCCCTAGAGGCAATAATAAAGTTGTTATTTTATATTTCCTTACTTCATAATAAATGTTTATTATTCATGATAGAATTGTATTAACCAGAAATTGATACATGTGTGGATACATAGACAAAACACCATGCTGTCGGATTTCGGGTTCCGGCAAACCCTCTAGGTTCGAACTCTGGGGTGCACGCGGAGATCGCACCTCCTACCTACCTGCGTCTCGTCGCCTCGCAAGGATCTAAACTACACGAAGAACAACACAAGGGATATGAGGTTTATACTAGTTCGGGCCACCATTGTGGTGTAATACCCTACTCTAGTTTGTGGTGTGGTGGATTGCCTCAGGGGCTGATGATGAACAATACAAGGAAGAACTGCCTCGCGAGGGGTCTTCTTGTGTTGGTGGTTCTGGCTAGGGTTCTACTGCTCGATCTTTCTGATCGATCTCCAGATGCCTCTACCCTGGGGGGTGGCTAGTCCTATTTATAGGCGGAGGCCTTGGGCCTCTTCCCAAATATTGAGCGGGAAGGGCGCCAACAATTAGCCATTTTGAAGGGGAACATCTAGTACACTTATTCTGACTAAAGTTGGTCCTCGCCTGCCAAAGACTCTGGCGGTGATGCCGGCTTGGGCTCCACGATGACCTCCATCCTGCCGTTCTGCTGGTCTTGGTCTTGTTGCACCAAAATGGTTGCCTTTGCTTGATACTCTTGCCTGCGCTTGATCCCTTTGCACCAAAGAGGAAACAAGGACTCTGCGCAGGCCAGCGCCCGCCTGGCTTTGGTCGTCATGGCTTGCGTCATGGGTACCTCGTGAGGTACCCTACCTTGATCTCTCCGCCTCCTCGCGAGCCAGCCTGATGAGGCCGTGCCTGAGGAAGCTTCATGTCGTCCGCCCCGCGAGGCTTGGCCCCTCGCGAGGTTCTTGAGCTCGTGTTGATGAAGATGGGCCGTACTGGGCCATCCCTTGAGCCACGCCGCATGCCGCAGGCAGGCAAGTCTGGGTACCCCCATTCCCAGAACGCCGACAGTAGCCCCCGGGCCCAAGGTGCGCCTGGACTTGGCTTAGCCGAGAAGCGAAGGGGCAAGTATGAAGCGCCGCAGGCCCCAACAGCCCGCGGCCTTGGGCGCTGCGTGGCGGTTGATTGGACGTGGGCGTCCCCGCTTCCCCACGACGCATCGGCAACTGCACGAATTGACGAGTCCCTGCATGCAAAAATGGGTCATGATTACCTGTGATCGTGGAGGCCGACGGTTGGCCTCCTTCGACTATATGTACGGAACGGCGAGAGCCTTTCCAGTCCACCCTCTTCTGTTGTTCTCCGCCTTCTTCTCCGCCCTTGCTTCTCCATACGCCAATGGCACTGATCCGACGGTTTTCTGCCGAGGAGAAGGGGAAAACCCCCCGAGAGGGTCCTTCCCCGCTTCCGCCAAAGAAACGGCTCGTCCATCACCGCGGAGAGGGGTGTGACCGGCAGGAGGTGTCGAGGCCATGGTTCGAGCGGCCACCTCTTGGATTCCCATTGCCCTTGTACGCACGGATCGAGGGTCCCGAAGGCACAAGCGCCGAGCTGCACCCCCAGAGGTGCCGTCGCCGTCGGCGGATCACGGCGGTGCGCGTCGTTCCTCCCAGGGTTCACGTCGAGGTCTCCTCCCGTGAGCTCGTGCTTCACGCCGCCATGCCTCCTCGGTCTTGGATTCGCCTTCCTCCTTCCTTTGCCTTCGAGATTCCGCCAAGGGGGCCTTTCAGGCTCTGGCTGCAGCACGCCGACTGCCGGACTCCTGCGACCGAAGCAGACGTCGAGGTCATCGCTCCAGGCAAGGTCTTCATGACCCGGGGCCGGGGCGAGATCGCCCGAGTCTGCCGATCGGAGGGGGCCCTCGTGATCCACCTGGTTTACGATGGTGCCTCCTTGATGCTCTTCAAGGTCTTCGACGAAGAAGGCCGTCGGCTGGAGTGCTGCCCCAGAGGCAGCGACTGAAGCTCTGGAGCGGCGAGGACCAGGCCTGCCGCCCGCCCTTCCAGCAGCTCCTCTGATGGTAGCGGGCGTACCGGAGGGTCCAGCGATTCTTCCGGACTCTTCCTGACCCCGGCGACAAGCGATGACAGCTACGAGCCCCCGAGCTCGTGCCGTGCCCGAAGTAGGGCCGGCGCGCCCGACGGTCGACACGGTTGATCCGGATGAGGTTGGCGCTGGCCTTGCGCGGCCCACTGTTGATGATGCCGTCTGCCGTCATGGTCCCTGTAGTTAGGACTCCTTAGGATATGCGTCTTTTGTCCCTGCGAGGAGCCAATAACACACCCCGTGGGGGCTTGTAAGGTGCCTGTAGTTCCTTTTGTTAATATGATCCTTATCGTGAAGCAGAGTGAGATGCTCGTCCCGCCTTAGCTTAGTTCCTCCTTTCGAACCTCGCGAGGGCTCGATGCTCTGCGTTGACAGGTCCCGGTCCCAAGGCAAGCTTCAGTCGTTGCTGGTATGCTAGGTCGCGATGCCGTGGTCAAGGCCAGGAGGTGAGCGGCCCGAGGTCCAGTAAGAGCCCCTGAGTCGCGATGCTCAGGAGGTCCCCTTAGCGCTCAAGTAGCCATCGTTCGGTGAGAAAGGAGCGCAACGTTGCCAACACAGAGCTGCATTAGGTGCAAGGTCGGTGTTGCGATAGTTAGTAGCTCCGGAGGATGACTTATCTCAAGAGCCTGAAGCCTCTTCTTGGCGTGGTGCCAGATCCGCGCGTCAGTAGCTGAGGAGTTGCCATGCGGGGTCCTCGCGAGCCTCTTCTCCCTCTCCCTTACTCCCCTTCATGCTCTATGTCCTCGGGTCCCGACCCTCGACCGAGCTCAGCCGTCGCTGGTATGCCAGGTCGCAATGCCGTGGACAAGGCCAGGAGGTGAGGGCTGGAGAGCCAGTAAGAGTTCATGAGTCGCGATGCTTAGGTACCCCCCCTTTATGTGCAAGCGGTTCGCGCGGTCGAGAGGGAAGGAGACACCGTGAAGGCCTCCCCCGACGTTGCCCCCTTAAGATATCCTGTGAGCTTACCACAAGGAAAACGAGCGCTGCCGTTACAATTGCCAGCCAGCTGCTGGTTGCTCTGGAAGGGTGATGAGGGCACTGAGGGCCTGGTGAGGTGGCGCCTTGCGGGGCTGCCACGGCCAGAGCTCAGCCACTCAGGTTTATCGATGTTGCAGGGACGGACCCATGCGCAGGCGTCGTGCCGTTAGGGAGCAACTCCATAAGTTGGTGTCAATCGAGCGGGCGATCAGGTTAAGCATATTAAGCACGAGGGAGCAAATCCATTTAGATAGGCGCGGAGAAAGGCGAACATCCCTGGGTCGGGCCCGAACGACTTGGGGATAATGCAGCCCGAGGGGCGCCCCCAACAAAGCAAGCTAAAAACATGAACGAAAAGGGATACATGCCACAGGGACGGACCCACGCGGCCTGGGAATGATGCAGCCCTGAGGATGCTCCCAGCTGAAAAACGAAACTTGAAAGATGTCACCTGATGGTGTTGAAGACGAAGGGATGCTTAAGTAGAGACGTCGTGTGCTGCGGAAGCCAATCTTCACGAGCCCCCAGGCCCAGGAGCCTCGGGAGGCTCCGGAGACGCTGGTGGCTCCTCGCGGACCATCTCCATCTCTGCTAGGACTGCGGAACGCCTGGCCGCCTGGGCCTCCAGGATGCTCCTCATGAGGCGCTGGCGCACAGCAGCCGCATTCGGCAAGCCGTAAGGCATGCGAACATAGCTGTGGGGTGGACCTTCGCAGCGTCCCACGTGTGAGGGCCAGAGGCGCTCCTGAGAGGTGGCTCAGTTGAGCCCTGGTATGTCGATGCAGACGCGCGGCCCACCATCCTTGCCCGGATGGGGAGCTACAGCGAGTAAGCGGCGGCTGCCACTTATGACTCTTGATTCCAGCAGCTCCTGAATGATTTCGCTGACGAACTCTTGAGGGTTTGGCCCTCCTTGCCTTGCTCCCGCCTGAGGGAAACATGCTTTGAAACACGCCTCCAAGTGGTGCCCGAGCGCCTCCCTCGTGATCTTAGCAAAGTCGATGGCCCTCCAGGAGAGAGCCCCCGAGCCTTGCTCGAGGAGGGCGCCCGACGCGCCTTCCTATGCGACAGAAGGAGGCGCCCTTGGAACGGGCGCGGACTCTGAGGGGCTTGCCTCCCGAGGGTTCTGACCAGGCGACACCTTCTTCTTCTTAGGGACTGCCTCGGGAAGCCTTCCGCTCCTGTGATCTGGGTCTTCAATTGATGCGGCTTGGAAGGCACGCTCCAGAGAACACACTGCGTCTCTCTCTTCACAAGGCACTGTGATGACTCCACCACTTCCTGGCATCTTGAGGACATTGTAACCATGATGAGTCACGACCATGAACTTGGCCAGAGCTGGGTACCCGAGGATGGCATTGTACGGTAGGCGGATGTGCGCGATGTCGAAGTCAATGAGCTCAGTGCGGTAGTTGTTGCGCTTCCCGAAGGTGACAGGAAGACGGACCTGCCCTATCGGGACGGTGGAACCATCAGTGACTCCTGAGAAAGGCTTGGTTGGCTGAAGCTGGTTGTATGGCACTTGGAGATTGTTGAATGTCTCGACGGATAGGACATTGAGCCCTGCCCCGCCATTGATGAGGATCCTGGTGACTTGCACATTGCTGATGATCGGGGAGCAAAGCATCGGGAGGACTCCGGCTGTGGCTGCGCACTTGAGCTGATTCGCTGAGCTAAAAGTGATGGCGCATGCTGACCACCTAAGGGGGCGCGTGGCTTCGAGCTTGGGGAGGATTGCATTCACTTCGCGAGCAAACTGCTTGAAGATGCGTTGAGAGGCTGGGGCTTGAGCTCCGCCCAAGATGCAAGCGATTGCACGCGGCTCCTGGAAGCCCCGCAGCCCCCTCATCCTGATGATGGTCTTCGTTCCTCCTTGGCTGCGGTGGTAGAGGAGGGAGGCCCGCGTTGCCTTGCGGACGATCCTCGCGAGGCTGATCCCTCCAGCCTCCCTCGCGAGGCTGGTCCTGCCAGCGGTCTTCGCGAGGTCGGTCGCGCCACCCTTGGCAAGGGCCACGGTCTTCCCATCGTCCTCCACCTCATCCTCCTCCTCGGCCATAGCCCCGGTCGTTGCGCTCGGGGCGTCGGCCACGCGCACGTCCCGCACGGCCCGGAGCTCTTGGCATTCGTTGGTGTTGTGGGTGTGGAGGTCGTGGTACACGCAGTACCGGCTGCCCTTGGATGACTCAGGCTGATCCCTTCCCCGCATGGTGTCCGGTTCCACTGCGAGCACGGCCGCCCCCTTGCGCTTCACATCCTTGACCTTGGGCTTCTTCTCTTCTAGGTCAGCAGCTGGCAGCTCGAGGAGGCAAAGGCGTCCTTCCTTAGCCCTAGCGCACTTGGTTGCCAAGTTGAACAGCTCAAGGGAGGTGCACAAGTCTTCATGGATCGCAAGCTCTTCTGTCATCTTGACGTCACACACACCATCGGATAAGGCTGAGATGATGGCCTCCTCAGACACCGTGGGGATCTTAAGGCGAGCGTTGTTGAAACGCTAGATGAACTTCTGCAGGGTCTCTCCTGGCTGCTGCTTGATGCGACGCAAGTCGCTCATGGCCGGGGGCTGGTCGCGCGTGCCTTGGAAATTGGCGATGAATCGGGTGCGCCTCTCGTCCCAGGAGGAAATCGTGCCAGGAGCCAGGTTCAGGAGCCAGGTGCGGGCACCGTCCTTGAGCGCCATAGGGAACCAGTTCGCCATGACCTTCTCGTCCCCGTTGGCGGCTTCGATGCCCAGCTCATAGAGCTAGAGAAACTCCACAGGGTCGGCCGTGCTGTCATATCGTGGGGGCAAATCTGGCTTGAACTTGCCCGGCCAGGCCATGCCACGTAGCTCGGTGGTGAAGGCGCAGCAGTCTGCAGTGGCGACGGGAGGCCTCGGGTGACGGAGGGCTTGATCTTGGAAGTCTCCGTGCGCTGCCGCCAGGAGCAGCGCGGGGTCTTGGCGCGCTGGAGCAGGAGCGCGGTCATGACGGGCTGGCACGGGGAGCGCCCGGGCAGCTTCTTGGGGACGGGGGATCTCTTGGCAATTCTTCTCTAGCTGTGCTGGTGCCGGACGGAGCGGGTTCCGTCCAGGGGCCACGCGCCTTGGGGCCAAGGCGCCTTCTTGGGGGAGAGGCGGCTGAGGCACCCCCGGAGCTTCCTCGCCTGCGCAAGGCGGGGCGCGTGCAGCGAGAGGGATGGAGCAGGGGAGCCCCCAGCGGCGCTGACGAGCTCGGTGATGCGGGCGAGCCACTCGTCGTAGAGGTCGTCGACCGGACGGTAGTGCAGGAGTTCCCGCGCCAGGAGTAGTGCGGCGTGCGCGTCCGCGGGAGCGCGACGAGCGTGGGACGAGGAACCGGCTGGAGTCAGTGACGGGGTGGCGGTGCGGCCTTCTCGCCGCACCAAAGGATGCAGGGACGATGCCTGCTGCTCGTTCCCCGCCGAGCCGGTGGTGGCATTGACGGCAGGCAACGGGGAACGACGGTGGCACCCGCCGACGGGGGCCGTCTGGGCGACGCGAGTGGCAAGGGCGGCTCGGTGCTCGGCGCGGGCTCGACGAGCGTCTGACATGGATGCGAGGGGTGGCGAAAAACAGGGCAGCGGAAGGCGGATTCCGGTGCACCCCTACCTGGCACGCCAAATGTCGGATTTCGGGTTCCGGCAAACCCTCTAGGTTCGAACTCTGGGGTGCACGCGGAGACCGCACCTCCTACCTACCTGCGTCTCGTCGCCTCGCAAGGATCTAAACTACACGAAGAACAACACAAGGGACACGAGGTTTATACTAGTTCGGGCCACCATTGTGGTGTAATACCCTACTCTAGTTTGTGGTGTGGTGGATTGCCTCAGGGGCTGATGATGAACAATATAAGGAAGAACTGCCTCGTGAGGGGTGTTCTTGTGTTGGTGGTTCTGGCTAGGGTTCTACTGCTCGATCTTTCTGATTGATCTCCAGATGCCTCTACCCTGGGGGGTGGCTAGTCCTATTTATAGGTGGAGGCCCTGGGCCTCTTCCCAAATATTGAGCGGGAAGGGCGCCAACAATTTGCCATTTTGAAGGGGAACATCTAGTACACTTATCCTGACTAAAGTTGGTCCTCGCCTGCCAAAGACTCTGGCGGTGACGCCGGCTTGGGATCCACGATGACCTCCATCCTGCCGTTCTGCTGGTCTTGGTCTTGTTGCACCGAAATGGTTGCCTTTGCTTGATACTCTTGCCTGCGCTTGCTCCCTTTGCACCAAAGAGGAAACAAGGACTCTGCGCAGGCCGGCGCCCGCCTGGCTTTGGTCGTCATGGCTTGCGTCATGGGAACCTCGTGAGGTACCCCGCCTTGATCTCTCCGCCTCCTCGCGAGCCAGCCTAATGAGGCCGTGCCTGAGGAAGCTTCCTGTCGTCCGCCCCGCGAGGCTTGGCCCCTCGCGAGGGTCTTGAGCTCGTGTTGATGAAGATGGGCCGTACCGGGCCACCCCTTGAGCCACGCCGCATGCCGCAGGCAGGCAAGTCTGGGTACCCCCATTCCCAGAACGCCGACACGTGCCCCTAGTAAGCCTCTACTAGACTAGCTCGTTAATCAAAGATGGTTAAGTTTCCTGACCATAGACATGTGTTGTCATTTGATGAATGGGATCACATCATTAGTAGAATGGTGTGATGGACAAGACCCATTCATTAGCTTAGCATTATGATCATTCAGTTTTATTGCTAATGCTTTCTTCATGTCAAATACATATTCCTCCGACTATGAGATTATGCAACTCTCGGATACCGGAGGAATACCTTGTGTGCTATCAAACATCATAACGTAACTGGGTGATTATAAATATGCTCTATAGGTATCTTCAAAGGTGTTTGTTGGGTTGGCATAGATCAAGATTAGGATTTGTCACTCCGAGTATCGGAGAGGTATCTCTGGGCCCTCTCGGTAATGCACATCATAAGAAGCCTTGCAAGCAAAGTGACTAATGAGTTAGTTGCAGGATGATGCATTATGGAACGAGTAAACAGAATTGCCGGTAATGAGATGGAACTAGGTATGAAGATACCGACGGTAGAATCTCAGGCAAGTAACATACCGATGACAAAGGGAATAATGTATGTTGTCATAACGGTTCGACTGATAAAGATCTTCGTAGAATATGTGGGAGCCAATATGAGCATCCAGGTTCCACTATTAGTTATTGACCGGAGAGGTGTCTCGGTCATGTCTACATAATTCTTGAACCTGTAGGGTCCGCACGGTTAACGTTCGATGACAATTTTGTATTATATGAGTTATGTGATTTGGTGACCGAATGTTGTTCGGAGTCCCAGATGAGATCATGTACATGACGCTGAGTCTTGAAATGGTTGAGAGGTAAAGATTGATATATAGGACGATAATATTCGGACACCAGAAGTGTTCCGGAGGGTACCGGGTACATACCGGGTCACCGGAAAGGACTTTCGGGCAACCCCGGCAAAGATATGGGCTTAATGGGCCAAGGGAGGGATAGATAAGCCCACAAGGGGCTGGTGCGCCCCTTTCCCTGGCCGTAGGCCCTAGAGAAAGGAAAGGAGGGGGCGCCACCTCCTCCAGCATTTTCCCCTTAGTGGGAGAAAGGAAAAGGGGAGGCGCCACCTCCTTCGTCCTTCCCCTCATCGGCAAAAGAAGGAAAGAGGGGGGGGGGGGCGCCGGCCTAGGGCAGGAGCCCAAGTAGGATCCCTCCTACTTGGGGCGCCGCTAGGGCTGCTCCTCCCTCCCTCCCACCTATATATATGTGGGGAGGGGCGCCTAGAACACACACTAACAATTGTTAGCCGTGTGCGGCGCCCCCTCCACAGATTACACCCTCGATCATATTCTCGTGGTGCTTAGGTGAAGCCCTGCACGGATCACTTCACCATCCCCGTCACCACGCCATCATGCTGAAGAAACTCATCTACTCCCTCGACACTTTGCTGGATCAAGAGTTCAAGGGATGTCATCGAGCTGAATGTGTGCAGAACTCGGAGGTGACGTACGTTCGGTGCTTGATCGGTCAAAACGAGAAGAAGTTCGACTACATCAACCACGTTGTCAAACACTTCCGCTTTCGGTCTACGAGGGTACGTAGACACAATTTCCCCCTCTCGTTGCTATGCATCTCCTAGATAGATCTTGCGTGAGCGTACACTACTGCAGGATGCTGCTAACTCGACACTAAGATCAGAGACCCGTCGGTGAAACTGTGTGTGATGCAATAATCGCAAACGGTGTAAGAACCCGTCAAAAGAGGTGTAAACCGTTTGCGATGGCAGACACATCAGACACGGTTCAGATTTTACTTACGTGTGCGATGCTGGGCATATAGTTGATCCAGCAGAACTGATTGCAATGAGGAAGAACAACAGAAACGGGCAGCCATATCAATGTGTTTGTGATATACGACATACAGTTCGCTCCGATGAAATGTGTGCTATTAAGGAATGCAACAGAAACGTCAGCCAGATCAAGGTGTGTGTGATATACGGCATATGGTTCACTCAGACAAACTGTTTTCGATTTGGCAAGAGAACAGAAACGGTTCATCTTAACAAGATATGCGTGATATGCGACATTTGAGATCAGCCAAAAGAACACAAACGATTCGTGTAAACCAGATGTGTGTGATACGCAGCAAACATCCCACTCGGATGAACTATTTGTGATGAGAAATTATTACACATACGGTTACTATAGTAAGTTCGTGTGCAATTCTGTTCATACAAAAAACTTTGAAAAACGCAAACTAGTTGCTTGCGTATAAACAATTATCAAAAAGTAACGAGATAGACCTTCTTCAAGCCAATCAACATGTGTTCAAAAAATAAGAAATGTCAAAAATTACAAAACAAAGACCTCGATAGACCTTGCTGCTGTAGATCCCTCTTTGCAGCCTTTATTGCACAACACAATGGAAGTGGTTCAACTGAACAATATGTGTGTGATACGTGGCAAACAAGTCCATGATCTGAAATGTGTGCGAAGACAAATAATAACACAGACGATTGCTGCTAATAAGCCATGTGATCTGCTCTGTCTATAGAAGAATAACATGCATATATATAACTGAATTTAACATCCAATTACATAAGTGACTATATAGGTAATTCACACACACCTCAATAAACAATTGCATGCATTATAAAGTAGGAGAAACGATCGTTTAGTCATCTACTTCTTGTGATGCTCCCGCCACTGCTCTTTGGCTCGATCCCTTGGGTGGGGCATGAACAAGACACTTCCTCATGTCAACGATCCACCTGTACATCTCGTAGCTTGTGTATGCGTCATTGGCCGCATACTTGACGTGTTGTTCATCCAGTCTCTCATGCCAAACACTGTGCTAGGTGTCCTTGTCCTTCTTGCTCTCATCCTTCATCTTCATGTAGTAGGGGTCGATGATGGCCGAGGCGAGGTCAACTGGGGAGTTCAGTTTGTTCTTGGTGCTGCCCCAGACCTTGTAGTGGTCCTGGATGTTGACAAGATTCCGACATTTCAAGCCCGAAACCTTGAGCGCTTTTAGATCGTTGGTGGTGTCTACCGTAGCGAAATTGTAGTCGGAGCTGTTGATAAACCTGGAGAAATGCTCGCAAGGCCTTGTGGCCAGGTGATAGTGGTAGACGAGGACGTCATGTCGCACGCACAACTGGGCGACGACAGCCTTCTGATTGAGCCCGACACGACCGATGGTGTACTCGAGGTCGAAGCCGACCACTTGGTACTTGTCCTCGTCAAGGAACTGCTCCATAGTTTGGATGGAGCTCTCCACCGACACCAGATCATTCATGTACACCACCGAGAGAGCCTTCCCCCTCACGTTGGTGTCCACTACATGATGCGTGGTGAATTGCCCGCCGTTGTCATCGTCGGCCGCTGGGAGCGCCATTGGAGCCACGGGGATCGCCATTGGAACCACTGGATATCCTCTCTGTATGTGTCATCGTGGAGGTGCTTATAGTGTCGTGTGACGCGAGAGATGAAGGTAAATGGCCGCAGGAATAGGGGGCCGGGTGGCCTAGATTCTCGACGCGTCTGCATGGTAGTTTTTGCATCGGGTAACTGCATTGTCGAGCCGCGCCTGTGACACCCCAAAAATTTGGCCTTGTTTTATTAAATTAAAATTTTGCCAGGATTTAAAACTTTGGATTTCTGAGCTCCATTTTTGATTTTTACTCATTTCCTTCCCTGTTATGATGAGTTTTTTTCAAAGAGAAAACTTTTCAAAAATGTTGTTGGACTTGTTTAACCTCTCAAGAAAAACTTTCCTTTTATCAGTATAACTAATTAACTAACTTAATTGCTTGATCTTTACTTTCTTGAAAATAGTTTTTTCAAGGTTAAATGGCCATATTTGAACTACAACCATTTGATAGATTCACTTAAAATTTCCACAAAAATTTGGAGATGTCATGTGATGTTTTTAAATCACTTTTATGCAAAAATATATTTCATTCATGAAATATTTTGAGCCCTGCACTCAATTTTTCTTCTCTGGTCCAGAGTGCATTTTGCACTACAACCTATTTAAATATTTCTTTAAAACTTCTACCAAAATTAAGGGAGGTCAGTAGGAGCCTATTGTTTCACTTTGTGCAAAACCCTATTTATGTTCTTTGAAAAATTTGAGTGGATCAACCTCATTTCCATTCTGGTCCAATTTGAGGATTTGTACAGCAACCACCATTTTAGTTGCTCCTATACCCTTGATTATTTCTCCTACTTGTAGTCCCCCATGTTAAACCCTTAAGTCCAGGAGCATGCACCATTTAGATCATTTTTGGTTCATGAAATAATGCTATTTATTTCCTGTCCAGAAATGTAGTTTTGTAAAGATTGCACTAGCAAGTTTCCCCTTTTGTCCAAATAACCACACCACCCTCTTATTCTTCTACAGAGACCCCCATCTGGAGTTTTTGGCCACTCCAAGAAATGCCTAAGTGCCCTTGGCATTTTGTCAAACACCTGGTGTGCATGGCCAGTTTTGACATGATTTTGTCTTTGCATTGTGACCTTGAACCTTGGATCATACCAGCTTGTCCAATGGTTTTGCCTTAGACTATAACCCCACCCTGCTAAATCCCAGCTCCAACCAAGCGCTCTGGAGTGCCATGGCATTTCGTCGAGCACTTTCAGTGCATGCACTGGACGCGCCCAGAGCGCGCGTATTGCAGCCGCGCGGTCGAGCCGACACGCTGGCCCCCACGGCTTTGGCCCGCTCTGCAGAACCTCGCCACGCGCTCCCCGCCTCGCAGCATCGCGCCAAACCACCCTGGCACGCTACAGCGCCGCCGCCAGGGCGTTCTTGGCGGCACTCCGGCGTCGGCAGTGCGCCTCTGCCACGGGCAACGCCGCCCAAGCCTCGCCCGCTCGCCACCTGGCCCCTGGAGCAGTGCGAGCTCATCCACAAGGGTGTCGCCTAGCTCTCGTCGCCGCCACGTTCCCCTGCAGCTACAGAACGGCGGTTCGCCGGCCGCCCTTATCCACCGCCGCGGAACCGACCTCGTCGCACTATAAATGGACACCCCGAGCCCCTCTGAGCACGCACGCGACCTCATGCTACCCCCATGGCGCTCCCCTGCCTCGCATTCAACCCGGGGAGGTCTCCTTCCTCGTCTCCGGCAACTCCTGCCGCCGCCACCGCCCCGGCCAATCCGGCACCTCCAGTACCTCCCCCTCTCCGTTCTCTTCACCAGGAACCTTCTCATCCTCCTGTGAACTCGTTCCCCTGCTTGATTTTGATCGGGAGCCAACGCCGCCACAAAGTCACTTTGTCACCGAAGCTTCCTCCGCCGCGGAGCTCGCCGCCGGCAGCTCACTCCATCCCCGCCGACCCTGCGACCACCGGGAGAACCGCCCCAGCCGTGCGGATCCATCCCCACCCTCGGGGGCCCGCGAGGAGCATCCAAACGCCGGCGACGATCGCCGGAGGCCCGCTCTGCTCGGGCAGAGGAGGGAGACGACGCGCGGCGACTGGTCAAACCTGACCAGTGGGCCAGGCGGGCCCACTGTCGGTGACCCAGCTCCGCCTCCACGCGTTTAAGTGGAAGCGTAAAGACCCTAAGTACGTCTCCCGTTTTCGAAGACGTATTCTGCCGAAACGTTTTTTTTTTCTATTTTATTTTAAAAACAGATTTTGACCAAATCTTTGACTGGCTATAACTTTTTAAATATAACTCCAAATGAGTTGATTCTTTTTCCTACCTTCCTCAAATTTGGTCTAGTTTATTTTAAGATTTATTTGAAAATTTTTCAAACAACTTTTTGGTTCTGTTTTTGAAATATGTGTTAATTCAAATATATTTTTAAATAGGATTTTGGGAGAGAGGAGAAGCTTTCAAAAGTTTTGGAGAGCACCTCACCCCTCCACAACATTGAAGGCAAGCATTCTGAATCCCGACATAATATTTTTGGTGTGATCATTGATGCATTTATAACACCACCGCATTTCGAAGGACTTGTTATTTCATGTGATATGATCATATGCCTGGGTGCATGTTATTGATTTCCATGCTGTTGGAAACGAACACACTTGTGATGATAATCACCCTCATATGCCTTGAATGCATACCGGCAGAAAACCGGGAAAACCTCTGCCTTGGGTAGGTATGAGTTTGTCGCCGGTCTCCGTCGGGACGGTTATGTCTGATATGGCATGGCAAGGTGATATGAGCGGTGACCCTGTTGGATGGATTATATTTGTTATACTAATCATGCAGGGAATACTTTAACCTCCTGAGTCGACCGTAGATCGAGTCTTGTTCCAGTAACCCCCATACTTGTTTCGTGCTACCACTCGTCTCTACAACAAGTAGAGTACGGTTCAGTAAGTTGTCAACCTCTTTCTAGCACACACCGTACAGAGAGGCCATGGTGGAAGATACTGGTTGTAACTGGTAGGCAGGCCACCTGGTCCGGGAGCATGGGTGTTTCCGGTTGGGACCGAGAGGGGAGGCCACCCCTTAGAGCGCGCGATATAAATTCGATCTCATGCTACGCGAGGTTGTAGCCTCCCCACTTAGAGTTTGCTTAACAGGTGTCGTGGGTGATTCCAGACACGTGTGTGATAAGCTGGTGTGTGCAAGTTAGGTGTGTTTTCAACAAAAAGACCGTAGATGGAATTAGTCCTGATGGACTAAAGAAATCCGTTACTCGTGGGTAAAGAGTACACCCTCTGCAGAGAATAAACCTTTTCGAATAGCCATGTCCATGGTTAAGGATTACAGTCTGGGATGGGTCAGGTGTCGGTCTTAGTGTCGGTCTTCGGAGGTGAAACTGTTAACCAGAAAATGGAATTACTACCCGTGACTTGTGATATCTATGATGATTATTATTATTGTTGACTAACCCGTGATATTATTGTTATTACCGAATATCTCTGGGATGGTTCTACCTCCGGGATATTCATTATGATTGTTTCTTTTAAAGCCCTTTACGTGGTGTCGCTCAGACGCCCGACTGTGGCATTTCTTTTAAAGCCCTTTATGTGGCGTCGCTCAGACGCCCGACTGTGGCATTTCTTTTAAAGCCCTTTATGTGGCGTCGCTCAGACGCCCGACTGTGGCATTTCTTTTAAAGCCCTTTATGTGGCGTCGCTCAGACGCCCGACTGTGGCATTACTTGATTATTTGTTTCATAAGTTTTTATACTACCATGTTATTGCAATTTTATAAATAACTTGCTTGCACGCATCAGAGTTTCATTTATCTATTGTGACTGCCGTCATGAGCATAAAATATTTTCAGCACATCATTGTTATATTATACCTGTGTTCATAATGTTTGCGAGTACATTCAAAGTACTCACTGGCTTGTCCCTGGCTATTGTCTTGGCCAGATCTTTCTTGCACGGAGAGGAGCGACGCGATGCCAGCCCCGGAACCCACGCAAATGGAGATAGCAGCCTCGCGAAGATAGGAATTAACCTGGTCAGCTGTTCCCGTGGGAAATGGAGTCCCATAGACACTGATGTTTCACAACCCGCTTCCGCCATCAACCACTAGAAACCATTTGTTGTACTCACAGGCCAGAATGGTCTTGTACTACATTTTTTGTATTTTGCTTGGAATTTCTGTATCAAGTTGGAGCCTCATCAGCTAACAGTAATCCTGGGGCTGATGAGCACGACGGTCTTTTCTGGAAATTTATTACCCGGAAAAACCGGTCGTGACAGGCTTGGTACCAGAGCCAGGCTGACCATTGGCTAATCCTATCCTAGCCAGGTCAATAAACTTAGGCAAACCAACCCACCAGACCTTAACCAAACCCCAGCCAAGCTTCTCGTGCAAGATAGCCACACAGTGACCCAACACCTTTTGGCAGTCGGTGCCCAACCTATCAACCTAACCTGTCACTCATGTGCCAGTGACCGGCCCCTAAATAGTCCTTTCTCGCATGTGTTCGAAGGAAGATTCCGTCCCTTTTTCCCTATAAAAAGGGCGCGCTAGCACCCAACCAGCACAACACAGCCGCTACCCCAAACCGAGCCACAATGCCTGGCCCTGTCGTGCACAACGAAACCACAGCAACCAACCTTGGAGGTTTTGTGACCATCCTCGCAAACCTCACCCGTCGTGCCTACGCGTTAGAGGAGCCACCAGAATATGTTGTGTATCAAGGACCCATGAGCGGTGAAGACCGCCAATTCTGGGCCACTGTGCACATTTACGGTAGGAGTCTAGCACCCGAGCGTCCCTACCGGTTCACCGGAAGAACAACTTCCTTTGAGCCACAAGCCATCCAGCTAGCCGCTCGAGAGGCTATAGTTCATCTCAGGCACTTGTCGCCCAGAGTTAACTGTCGCTCGTTCCACTACTACCCCAGACGTGAAGGGTATGGTAGACCACCCCAAGTCGCCAATGGAGACCACGAGACGGACCCCGCATTGTTGCACCTAGTGCGCTATGTAAGTGCACTAGAGGCACTGTTCGACCAGATCACCATTGATCTAATCGCAGCTCGTGGAGAGCTGGTTCGTCGAGCCCCGGCGAGAGAAGAAAACGAGCCCAACACCGACAACCCAGTCGTGCTGTTTGGACAACCGATCGAGGCCCCGAGATCTGCCCCAGCCATCGGCCAAGGTGCTGCGATAACCCCAGAAGTGCTTCGTAGCATATTGGGAGCACACTCCAACGGGGTTGTGGCCAACAATCCCCGCAATGGTCATTCTCACTACCCCGACCCTGCAGTTCCTCCGCCATCTCCGACTAATCCCGGCAGAGAGACACGTGGAGAAGCCTCGGCATCCACCAGGCACGCCCGTTTAGACATAAACGAAGTAGACTAAGCAGTATGAGTAGCACCAAGTTTCAATGTATCATCACTTTGTAATCATGCGACCACATATATTAACGCAGCCTGTCTTTGTGCCTCTGTTTTAATAATAGCCTTGCATGTTTGGTCAGCACATAGCTGCATATTTTTCCGGGCACAACTACCAAAACCAACCCGACGACAACCACAGTAACACGTCTCTTTATGAGATATGTGTATCTCTGACACTGACCTGACCTTTGGAGCCAAGCTGGCAAATTTATTACCTTTCACCACGGTAAAAATGATCCAGCTCCATTGCTATATAAAGGCCACATTGTGACCTTACCCAGCAACCCCCACCTTGTGCACAACACTCACGCTTTTTTCTGTCATGCCGAACCCCAGCATTCATCTGAGAACCCCAGATGCAACCCCAGGTAGCTTTGTCAAAATATTGTGGGATTTTACCCGCAGTACCATGAGTTCTACCCAGCCACCCCAGTACGAGCTGTTCAAATCAAGGATCACCCCATCCACCTCGGAATATTGGGCAGCAGTGCATATTCCTCCTGTAGACCCCAACCAAGATCCAATAGAAGTTTCCTTCGTGGGGAAATCTATGCCAACCCCACACCTGGCCATAGAAGCTGCTGCGAAAGAAGCAATTGCTCGTCTTCGATCCGCAGTACCCTATGCCCGCGAACGAGGATATTATTACTTTCCGAGCCGTGCAGCACCCGGAGAAGTAACATCTTTTCCCGGTGGACGTATTGAGAGAGACCCAGTTCTGGCCAACCTTATCCAGTACATCATAGCTCAAGAGCATTTAAACCAGCGAGTGATGGATTATCTCCAGAGCCTCGCAGATTTAAATCCTCAGGTTGCCATCGGCAGACCACTGAGACCCGACAGGGAGAGATGCATTCATCGACTGGTCAATCCACTTCCTCCAATAGAAGAGGAGTGTATTCCTTTACCAGAGACATTTTATCAGGACCCCGTCCAGTTACCGTTTTCATTTTAGACGTTCTATTGTATTTGTTCCTTGCAGCATTTATTTATGTATGTGACTTATGCATGATACCCTGAGATTGTACGGCAAGTAAATTATTTGGCTTCTGCTCATGTGTGTAGTTTTGTTGTGGTTTACGCTCTTTTAAAGTAACTGTTTTTCCCTCGCGAAACCCTGGAGTGAGATTTTCTTTTCTCTGAGTTGCTACGTCTACACTTTCTCACGGCGTGGATTATTTAATTTCACTCAGCACCACGAGCAGACTCGCAACCATAATCATACAGACACATACACTGTTTGCAAAACTTTGCAACGGTGTTACATCCAGCTAATCATCCCCTAACAACAGTAAGCACCCGACATACTTCATCTACTCCTCATGATCACCACCGCGGAGAGCCAACACCCGAGCCGCAGCATCGCAATACTCGTCGAAGATCATCGCGCACAGGAGCACCGAGAGCCCCAGCAGCGTCGCCAGCCCTCCGCATATCAGGATCACAAACCAGTCCGGCATCGCCTCCGCCATTAGAGCCTCGACCGAGCTTCTGTAAGCAGTAGCGGAGAAATAAGGAGGAGGAGAAGTGAGGCCAGGTGTAAGGAGGAAGAGAGAGAGGCACCCCGGCCGTTTTTATAGCTCGAGCTCGGTGTACGGTGCGCGAAGTCCACCAACGCCGCTCGTCGCCGATCGCCGGTGTTCGGAGTCGAATCCGCGAGCAGTGCCGACAGCATGCTGGCCCGCGAGGTGAGTGCACGCTGCACCAGCAGCTAGCACGCCGCGCACTACCACGGTACGGCCTAGATGCCCTACACACTAGGCGTCGCCGGTGGAGGAAGCACGCGGGAGAGAGGAGGAAGAAAGGGCCAGAGGGAGAAGAAGAGGAGACTGACAGTGGACCCCGGATCCACCTGTCGGCCAGAGAGAGCACTGTGCTCTCGGGTACGACCAGCGTATATTTAAATTTAGAAGATTATCCTAAATTTATATGCAGCGTAGAAATCGCCCGTTTTGTCCCGAACCGTAGACTTTTCCCCGCAGCCCCAGTTTTTCACACTGTGGTTTTTCACCACTTATTGCCCTCTCACTGTAGCTACATCTTTATGGCGTAATTATTTTCTTAACACCGCTTTCAGAAAATCTCGAGGACGAGATTTTTCTTAAGGGGGATAGTATCTGTGACACCCCAAAAATTTGGCCTTGTTTTATTAAATTAAAATTTTGCCAGGATTTAAAACTTTGGATTTCTGAGCTCCATTTTTGATTTTTACTCATTTCCTTCCCTGTTATGATGAGTTTTTTTCAAAGAGAAAACTTTTCAAAAATGTTGTTGGACTTGTTTAACCTCTCAAGAAAAACTTTCCTTTTATCAGTATAACTAATTAACTAACTTAATTGCTTGATCTTTACTTTCTTGAAAATAGTTTTTTCAAGGTTAAATGGCCATATTTGAACTACAACCATTTGATAGATTCACTTAAAATTTCCACAAAAATTTGGAGATGTCATGTGATGTTTTTAAATCACTTTTATGCAAAAATATATTTCATTCATGAAATATTTTGAGCCCTGCACTCAATTTTTCTTCTCTGGTCCAGAGTGCATTTTGCACTACAACCTATTTAAATATTTCTTTAAAACTTCTACCAAAATTAAGGGAGGTCAGTAGGAGCCTATTGTTTCACTTTGTGCAAAAACCTATTTATGTTCTTTGAAAAATTTGAGTGGATCAACCTCATTTCCATTCTGGTCCAATTTGAGGATTTGTACAGCAACCACCATTTTAGTTGCTCCTATACCCTTGATTATTTCTCCTACTTGTAGTCCCCCATGTTAAACCCTTAAGTCCAGGAGCATGCACCATTTAGATCATTTTTGGTTCATGAAATAATGCTATTTATTTCCTGTCCAGAAATGTAGTTTTGTAAAGATTGCACTAGCAAGTTTCCCCTTTTGTCCAAATAACCACACCACCCTCTTATTCTTCTACAGAGACCCCCATCTGGAGTTTTTGGCCACTCCAAGAAATGCCTAAGTGCCCTTGGCATTTTGTCAAACACCTGGTGTGCATGGCCAGTTTTGACATGATTTTGTCTTTGCATTGTGACCTTGAACCTTGGATCATACCAGCTTGTCCAATGGTTTTGCCTTAGACTATAACCCCACCCTGCTAAATCCCAGCTCCAACCAAGCGCTCTGGAGTGCCATGGCATTTCGTCGAGCACTTTCAGTGCGTGCACTGGACGCGCCCAGAGCGCGCGTATTGCAGCCGCGCGGTCGAGCCGACACGCTGGCCCCCACGGCTTTGGCCCGCTCTGCAGAACCTCGCCACGCGCTCCCCGCCTCGCAGCATCGCGCCAAAGCACCCTGGCACGCTACAACGCCGCCGCCAGGGCGTTCTTGGCGGCACTCCGGCGTCGGCAGTGCGCCTCTGCCACGGGCAGCGCCGCCCAAGCCTCGCCCGCTCGCCACCTGGCCCCTGGAGCAGTGCGAGCTCATCCACAAGGGTGTCGCCTAGCTCTCGTCGCCGCCACGTTCCCCTGCAGCTACAGAACGGCGGTTCGCCGGCCGCCCTTATCCACCGCCGCGGAACCGACCTCGTCGCACTATAAATGGACACCCCGAGCCCCTCTGAGCACGCACGCGACCTCATGCTACCCCCATGGCGCTCCCCTGCCTCGCATTCGACCCGGGGAGGTCTCCTTCCTCGTCTCCGGCAACTCCTGCCGCCGCCACCGCCCCGGCCAATCCGGCACCTCCAGTACCTCCCCCTCTCCGTTCTCTTCACCAGGAACCTTGTCATCCTCCTGTGAACTCGTTCCCCTGCTTGATTTTGATCGGGAGCCAACGCCGCCACAAAGTCACTTTGTCACCGAAGCTTCCTCCGCCGCGGAGCTCGCCGCCGGCAGCTCACTCCATCCCCGCCGACCCTGCGACCACCGGGAGAACCGCCCCAGCCGTGCGGATCCATCCCCACCCTCGGGGGCCCGCGAGGAGCAGCCAAACGCCGGCGACGATCGCTGGAGCCCCGCTCTGCTCGGGCAGAGGAGGGAGATGATGCGCGGCGACTGGTCAAACCTGACCAGTGGGCCAGGCGGGCCCACTGTCGGTGACCCAGCTCCGCCTCCACGCGTTTAAGTGGAAGCGTAAAGACCCTAAGTACGTCTCCCGTTTTCGAAGACGTATTCTGCCGAAACGTTTCTTTTTTCTATTTTATTTTAAAAACAGATTTTGACCAAATCTTTGACTGGCTATAACTTTTTAAATATAACTCCAAATGAGTTGATTCTTTTTCCTACCTTCCTCAAATTTGGTCTAGTTTATTTTAAGATTTATTTGAAAATTTTTCAAACAACTTTTTGGTTCTGTTTTTGAAATATGTGTTAATTCAAATATATTTTTAAATAGGATTTTGGGAGAGAGGAGAAGCTTTCAAAAGTTTTGGAGAGCACCTCACCCCTCCACAACATTGAAGGCAAGCATTCTGAATCCCGGCATAATATTTTTGGTGTGATCATTGATGCATTTATAACACCACCGCATTTCGAAGGACTTGTTATTTCATGTGATATGATCATATGCCTGGGTGCATGTTATTGATTTCCATGCTGTTGGAAACGAACACACTTGTGATGATAATCACCCTCATATGCCTTGAATGCATACCGGCAGAAAACCGGGAAAACCTCTGCCTTGGGTAGGTAGGAGTTTGTCGCCGGTCTCCGTCGGGACGGTTATGTCTGATATGGCATGGCAAGGTGATATGAGCGGTGACCCTGCTGGATGGATTATATTTGTTATACTAATCATGCAGGGAATACTTTAACCTCCTGAGTCGACCGTAGATCGAGTCTTGTTCCAGTAACCCCCATACTTGTTTCGTGCTACCACTCGTCTCTACAGCAAGTAGAGTACGGTTCAGTAAGTTGTCAACCTCTTTCTAGCACACACCGTACAGAGAGGCCATGGTGGAAGATACTGGTTGTAACTGGTAGGCAGGCCACCTGGTCCGGGAGCATGGGTGTTTCCAGTTGGGACCGAGAGGGGAGGCCACCCCTTAGAGCGCGCGATATAAATTCGATCTCATGCTACACGAGGTTGTAGGCTCCCCACTTAGAGTTTGCTTAACAGGTGTCGTGGGTGATTCCAGACACGTGTGTGATAAGCTGGTGTGTGCAAGTTAGGTGTGTTTTCAACAAAAAGACCGTAGATGGAATTAGTCCTGATGGACTAAAGAAATCCGTTACTCGTGGGTAAAGAGTACACCCTCTGCAGAGAATAAACCTTTTCGAATAGCCGTGTCCATGGTTAAGGATTACAGTCTGGGATGGGTCAGGTGTCGGTCTTAGTGTCGGTCTTCGGAGGTGAAACTGTTAACCAGAAAATGGAATTACTACCCGTGACTTGTGATATCTATGATGATTATTATTATTGTTGACTAACCCGTGATATTATTGTTATTACCGAATATCTCTGGGATGGTTCTACCTCCGGGATATTCATTATGATTGTTTCTTTTAAAGCCCTTTACGTGGTGTCGCTCAGACGCCCGACTGTGGCATTTCTTTTAAAGCCCTTTATGTGGCGTCGCTCAGACGCCCGACTGTGGCATTTCTTTTAAAGCCCTTTATGTGGCGTCGATCAGACGCCCGACTGTGGCATTTCTTTTAAAGCCCTTTATGTGGCGTCGCTCAGACGCCCGACTGTGGCATTTCTTTTAAAGACCTTTATGTGGCGTCGCTCAGACGCCCGACTGTGGCATTACTTGATTATTTGTTTCATAAGTTTTTATACTACCATGTTATTGCAATTTTATAAATAACTTGCTTGCACGCATCAGAGTTTCATTTATCTATTGTGACTGCCGTCATGAGCATAAAATATTTTCAGCACATCATTGTTATATTATACCTGTGTTCATAATGTTTGCGAGTACATTCAAAGTACTCACTGGCTTGTCCCTGGCTATTGTCTTGGCCAGATCTTTCTTGCACGGAGAGGAGCGACGCGATGCCAGCCCCGGAACCCACGCAAATGGAGATAGCAGCCTCGCGAAGATAGGAATTAACCTGGTCAGCTGTTCCCGTGGGAAATGGAGTCCCATAGACACTGATGTTTCACAACCCGCTTCCGCCATCAACCACTAGAAACCATTTGTTGTACTCACAGGCCAGAATGGTCTTGTACTACATTTTTCGTATTTTGCTTGGAATTTCTGTATCAAGTTGGAGCCTCATCAGCTAACAGTAATCCTGGGGCTGATGAGCACGACGGTCTTTTCTGGAAATTTATTACCCGGAAAAACCGGTCGTGACAGCGCCCGGCGCAATCGCATGCATGCTAACGTGCGTGAACGTTCACCGGCCCCAGACATTGGTAGCGCGTGTGGAGGTGTGAGGGTAGAGCACCCAGAGGACGTGAGAGCAGAGCGCGTGCGGCGGGACGCGAGCAGAGCGCACCGCGTCCGCCTCAACTGCAAGCAACCACACACATAGAGCAATTGAACAAGCAGGAAATGGTCGCCTACAAGCTGGCCGACACTTGTGTCGTTGCGTAGAGAGCGGTCGTGTGCTACTACCTCCATCTTGGTCTATAGTCCCTTTATATTATGTGACATACTTTTCCCTCAAATTTAACTAACAAAATTTTCATGCATGTTATAAAAATTATATAATTGGAAACTATGTTCAAATACGAATCCAACTATATAATCTGTGGCGACATGCATTCGTATTTTATTAATTAAACCCTACTTATAAACCAAGACGGGTGTATGGTAGGTAATTCAATCACAAACATTTTTTATTAACCGTATGTGTATGTGGCCTTTCATCCTCCTCTCGCTCATTTTGTCACCCCGCTGCTGCAGACGGCTTACAACACAAGCTTGCGCAGCGTGTGGGAGCGTTCTTTTGGCCAAACGGTGGTGTCAATGAATCGTCGGTGAGCCCATTCCCGCGCAACCTCGCAGGTTCCCGCGCAAGCTTCCCGCCTGACTAGGTGAAATCCCCCAAAATCCTAGTGCTTACCAGCCTGCTATAAAAAGCCTCACGGCCGGCGAGTCCTGCGTCGCATTTTCCCCTCTCTCCCTGTAGCTTATCTCGTATGCTTCTCCCACAATCGCCAATGGCACCGGTCCGTCATGGTCGCTCAGCCACTCCGCCGTCATCAGACGACAACTTCAGCTGGGAGGCTACACCGCGGCGGCGGCACAATCCCCGGCGTAGTGTAGTGCGCGTGGCGTCCTTGTTGGGTTTGTGCGGAACACCCACCACACACTCCGCCGCCGGTGCCCATCGACAGCTGCTTTCAGCAGCCGTTGCTGCCACACCACTGTCGAAAGCCAGGGCCATCGCCCGCTCCGCTGCTGTGGCCCGAAGGCAGGAGGTGGCTGTCATGGCCGCCACCCCACTGCCGGCTACCGTGGCCATCACCCGCTCCGCCGCCACGACCCGAAGGCGGGAGGTGGTGGTCGTGGTCACCACCCCATCGTCGGCCATTGCTACGTCTTGAGCTTGCGTTGGTTTTCCTTGAAGAGGAAAGGGTGATGCAACACAGTAGCGTAAGTATTTCCCTTAGTTTTTGAGAACCAATGTATTAATCCAGTAGGAGGCTCCTCACAAGTCCCACGAACCTACACAAACAAACAAAGAACTCGCAACCAACGCGATAAAGGGGTTCTCAATCCCTTCACGGCCACTTGCGAAAGTGAGATATGATATAAATAATATGATAAGATAAATATATTTTTGGTATTTTATGATATAGATTGGAAAAGTAAAGATGCAAATAAAAGTAAATAGCAAACTTATATGATAAGAGATAGACCCGGAGGCCATAGGTTTCACTAGAGGCTTCTCTCAAGATAGCATAAGTATTACGGTGGGTGAACAAATTACCATCGAGCAATTGATAAAAAAGTGAATAATTATGAGATTATCTAGGTATGATCATGTATATAGGCATCACGTCCATGACAAGTAGACCGACTCCTGCCTGCATCTACTACTATTACTCCACACATCGACCACTATCCAGCATGCATCTAGAGTATTAAGTTCATAAGAATAGAGTAACGCTTTAAGAAAGATGACATGATGTAGAGAGATAAACTCAAGCAATATGATATAAACCCCATCTTGTTATCCTTGATGGCAACAATACAATACATGCCTTGCTGCCCCTGCTGTCACTAGGAAAGGACACCGCAAGATTGAACCCAAAGCTAAGCACTTCTCCCATGGCAAGAAAGATCAATCTAGTAGGCTAAACCAAATCGATAATTCGAAGAGACTTGCAAAGATAACTCAATCATACATAAAAGAATTCAGAGGAGATTCAAATATTTCTCGTAGATAAACTTGATCATAAACCCACAATTCATCGGATCTCAACAAACACACCGCAAAAAAGAGTTACATCAAATAGATCTCCACAAGAGAGGGGGAGAACATGGTATTGAGATCCAAAAAGAGAGAAGAAGCCATCTAGCTAATAACTATGGACCCGAAGGTCTGTGGTAAACTACTCACAACTCATCGGAAGGGCTATGGTGTTGATGTAGAAGCCCTCTGTGGTGGATTCCCCCTCCGGTAGAACACCGGCGATGGCTCCAAGATGGGATCTCGCGGATACAGAAAGTTACGGTGGCGGAAATATTTCTTCGGTGGCTCCCCTGATGGATTCAGGGTATATGGGTATATATAGGAGGAAGAAGTACATCGGTGGACGCCCGAGGGGCCCACGAGACAGGGGGCGCGCCCTATAGGGGGGAAGGGCGCCCTCCACCCTCGTGGCTTCCTCGATTCTTCTTGACTTGCACTCCAAGTCCTCTGGACCTCGTTCGTTCCAAAAAATCACGCTCTCGAAGGTTTCATTCCGTTTGGACTCCGTTTGATATTCCTTTTCTTCGATATACTGAAATAGGCAAAAAGACAGCAATACGGGCTGGGCCTCCGGTTAGTAGGTTAGTCTCAAAAATGATATAAAAGTGTAAAGTAAAACCCATAAACATCCAAAACGGGCAATATAATAGCATGGAACAATAAAAAATTATAGATACGTTGGAGACGTATCAAGCATCCCCAAGCTTAATTCCTGCTCGTCCTCGAGTAGGTAAATGATAAAAATAGAATTTTTGATGTGGAATGCTACCTAGCATAATTCTCAATGTATTTCTCTTTTATTGTGGCATGAATTTCAGATCCAAATGATTCAAAATAAAAGGTCATATTGACATAAGAAATAGTAATACTTCAAGCATACTAATCAAAGCAATCATGTCTTCTCAAAATAACATGGCTAAACAAAGTTATCCCTACAAAATCATATAGTCTGGCTGTTGCTCTATCTTCATCACACAAAGTATTTAATCATGAACAACCCCGATGACAAGCCAAGCAATTGTTTCATACTTTAGAAATCTCAAAATTTTTCAATTTTCACGCAATACATGAGCGTGAGCCATGGACATAACACTATATGTGGAATAGAATGGTGGTTGTGGAGAAGACAAAAAAAGGAGAAGATAGTCTGACATCAACTAGGTGTATCGACGGGCTATGGAGATGCCCATTAATAGATATCAATGTGAGTGAGTAGGGATTGCCATGCAACAGATGCACTAGAGCTATAAATGTATGAAAGCTCAACAAAAGAAACTAAGTGGGTGTGCATCCAACTTGCTTGCTCACGAAGACCTAGGGCATTTTGAGGAAGCCCATCATTGGAATATACAAGCAAAGTTCTATAATGAAAAATTCCCACTAGTATATGAAAGTGACAACATAGGAGACTCTCTATCATGAAGATCATGGTGCTATTTTGAAGCACAAGTGTGGAAAAAGAGATAGTAGCATTGTCCCTTCTCTCTTTTTCTCTCATTATTATTTATTATTTATTTTTTCTTTTTCTCTCTTTTTTTTCTTTTTGGTGGGCTTCTTTGGCCTCTTTT
This sequence comes from Triticum dicoccoides, assembly GCF_002162155.2. Taxonomy (NCBI): domain Eukaryota; kingdom Viridiplantae; phylum Streptophyta; class Magnoliopsida; order Poales; family Poaceae; genus Triticum; species Triticum dicoccoides. The sequence continues at coordinate 625,406,118 of NC_041385.1, forward strand.
TTTTTCATGGGCTTCTTTGTCCTCTTTTATTTTTATAAAGTCCGAAGTCTCATCCCGACTTGTGGGGGAATCATAGGCTTCATCATCCTTTCCTCACTGGGACAATGCTCTAATAATGAAGATCATCACACTTTTATTTATTTACAACTCAAGATTACAACTCGATACTTAGAACAAGATATGACTCTATATATATGCCTCCGGCGGTGTACCGGGATATGCAATGAATCAAGAGTGACATGTTTGAAAATTATGAGGTGGCCTTGCCACAAATACGATGTCAACTACATGATCATGCAAAGAGCAATATGACAATGATGATGCGTGTCATAATAAACAGAACGGTGGAAAGTTGCATGGCAATATATCTCGAAATGGCTATGGAAATGCCATAATAGGTAGGTATGGTGGCTATTTTGAGGAAGGTATATGGTGGGTGTATGGTACCAGCGAAAGTTGCGCGGCACAAGAGAGGCTAGCAATGGTGGAAGGGTGAGAGTGCGTATAATCCATGGACTCAACATTAGTCATAAAGAACTCATATACTTATTGCAAAAATCTACAAGCCATTGAAAACAAAGTACTATGAGCATGCGCCTAGGGGGATAGATTGGTAGGAAAAGACCATCGCTCATCCCCGTCCGCCACTCATAAGGAAGACAATCAATAAATAAAATTGTGCTCCAACTTCATCACAAAGCGGTTCACCATACGTGCATGCTACGGGAATCACAAACTTCAACATAAGTTTTTTTTAAATTCATAATTACCCCGACTCTAATATCACTACCTCCATATCTCAAAACAATTATCAAGTATCAAATTGATCATAGCATCCAATTCACTTTCTATGATAGTTTTTGTTATACCCAACTTGGATGCCTACCATTCTAGGACCAATTTTATAACCATAGCAAATACCATGCTGTTTTAAGAGACTCTCAAAATAATATAAGTGAAGCATGAGAGATCAACAATTTCTTCAAAATTAATCCACTGCCGTGCTCTAAAAGATATAAGTGAAGCACTAGAGCAAAACATTTCTAGCTCAAAAGATATAAGTGAAGAATATAGAGTATTCTAATAAATTCAAATCAAGTAGGCTTCTCCCAAAAGGTGTGTTACAGCAAGGATGATTGTGGTAAACTAACAAGCAAAGACTAATATAATACACGATGCTCCAAGCAAAACACATAACATGTGGCGAATAAAAATATAGCTCCAAGTAAAGTTTACCAATGAACGAAGACGAAAGAGGGGATGCCTTCCGGGGGAATCCCCAAGCTTAGGCTTTTGGATATTCTTGAATATCTTGTGGTGCCATGGGCATCCCCAAGATTGGGCTCTTGCCACTCCTTATTCCATAGTCCATCAAATCTTTACCCAAAACTTGAAAACTTCACAACACAAAACTCAACAGGAAATCTCATAAGCTCCGTTAGTGCAAGAAAGAAAAACCACCACATAAGGTACTGCAATGAACTCATTATTTATTTATATTGGTGTTAAACCTACTGTATTCCAAGTTCTCTATGGTTCATACCCTTACATACTAGCCATAGATGCATCAAAATAAGCAAACAACACACGAAAGGCAGAATCTGTCAAAAACAGAACATTCTATAGCAATCTATAACTTTCGGTTACTTATGTAACTCAAAAAATCCTACAAAAATAGGAAGTCCTAAACAATTTGTATATTGATCTACATCAAGAAGAATCAATGCAAAAGCACGTTTCTGTGATTTATTGATTTTTTTTCTCGTGAGCGCGAAGTTTCTGTTTTTCAGCAGAATCAAATTAACTCATATCATAGGTTATACTATAGGTTCTACTTGGCAAAAACACTAAATAAGACAAGAAAACACATCTAAATAGAAAGTAGATGCAAGATTTATTACTAAACAGGAACAAAAACAAAAAAGACAAAGAAAATTGGGTTGCCTCCCACCTAGCGCTATCGTTTAACGCCCCTAGCTAGGCATAAAAGCAATGATAGATCTAACTAGTGCCATCTTTGGCACTTGGAAAGAAAAGAGCGAATTTCCTTTCTATGGCATTTATTCTTCTATTTTGGGAGAGCACATTGCCATTAATGGAGGAAGTAAGATTAAGCACGTTACGGAAATTTGCATCTAAGCTAGCCTTCATTTCTTTGGTAATTTCATTTTGATAAAAGCATAAGAGGGTGGTAGATTCAACATTCTCATTCATGGGGTGCCCAAATATAGTTTTCGTTCTTTCATAGGTATCTATAGCATCCCCTTCAAGAAAACCCCCTTCAAAAATAGAATCTAGAACTTGTTTGAAAGAAGCGGGTAAGCCAACATAGAAACTTTTTAAGTAAACCTCAATTTGATATTGTGGCACATAACTAGCCCGAATTCTTAATAACCTATCCCAAGCATCTTTTAGAGACTCATCAAGTAAATAACGAAAAATTCTGGAGTCCTCTTCATCAAAAAATTTTAAATTCTCATTGGTAACCCCGATAGGTCTTTCTAAAGCATTATTATTAAGGAGTTTAGGGAGGACAGAGGGGCTATCCAAGGCACTAGAACTTGGAAGCACACCTTTAGCTCTTCTTAACTCAGCCGTGGCAACGGAGTAAATAACTAACATATGAGCACGCAAAAAGGCAAACCAAAGAGAGAGGAGAAGAAGGCAAGCGGAAAAGAGAGGCGATTGGGAAAGAGAGGGCGAATAAAACGGCAAGGGTGAAGTGGGGGAGAGGAAAACGAGAGGCAAATGGCAAATAATGTAAATGCGAGGGAGATGAGTTTGTGATGGGTACTTGGTATGTCTTGACTTGAGCGAAGACCTCCCCAGCAACGGCGCCAGAAATCCTTCTTGCTATGTCTTGAGCTTGCGTTGATTTTCCTTGAAGAGGAAAGGGTGATGCAGCACAGTAGCGTAAGTATTTCCCTCAGTTTTTGAGAACCAAGGTATCGATCCAGTAGGAGGCTCCTCACAAGTCCCACGAACCTACACAAACAAACAAAGAACTCGCAACCAACACGATAAAGGGGTTGTCAATCCCTTCACGGCCACTTGTGAAAGTGAGATCTGATAGAGATAATATGATAAGATAAATATATTTTTGGTATTTTATGATATAGATTGGAAAAGTAAAGATGCAAATAAAAGTAAATAGCAAACTTATATGATAAGAGATAGACCCGGGGGCCATAGGTTTCACTAGAGGCTTCTCTCAAGATAGCATAACTATTACGGTGGGTGAACAAATTACTGTCGAGCAATTGATAGAAAAGCGAATAATTATGAGATTATCTAGGTATGATCATGTATATAGGCATCACGTCCATGACAAGTAGACCGACTCCTGCCTGCATCTACTACTATTACTCCACACATCGACCACTATCCAGCATGCATCTAGAGTATTAAGTTCATAAGAACAGAGTACCGCTTTAAGAAAGATGACATGATGTAGAGGGATAAACTCAAGCAATATGATATAAACCCCATCTTGTTATCCTCGATGGCAACAATACAATACGTGCCTTGCTGCCCCTACTGTCACTGGGAAAGGACACCACAAGATTGAACCCAAAGCTAAGCACTTCTCCCATGGCAAGAAAGATCAATCTAGAAGGCCAAACCAAATCAATAATTCGAAGAGACTTGCAAAGATAACTCAATCATACATGAGAGAATTCAGAGGAGATTCAAATATTTCTCGTAGATAAACTTGATCATAAACCCACAATTCATCGGATCTCGACAAACACATCGCAAAAAAGAGTTACATCAAATAGATCTCCACAAGAGAGGGGGAGAACATGGTATTGAGATCCAAAAAGAAAGAAGAAGCCATCTAGCTAATAACTATGGACCTGAAGGTCTGTGGTAAACTACTCACAACTCATCGGAAGGGCTATGGTGTTGATGCAGAAGCCCTCCATGGTGGATTCCCCCTCCGGCAGAATGCCGGCGACGGCTCCAAGATGGGATCTTATGGATATAGAAAGTTACGGTGGCGGAAATATTTCTTCGGTGGCTCCCCTGATGGTTTCGGGGTATATGGGTATATATAGGAGGAAGAAGTACGTAGGTGGACGCCCGAGAGGCCCACGAGACAGGGGGGTGCGCCCTATAGGGGGGGGGTGCCCTCCACCCTCGTGGCTTCCTCCATTGCTTCTTGACTTGCACTCCAAGTCCTCTGGATCACGTTCGTTCCAAAAATCACGCTCCCGAAGGCTTCATTCCGTTTGATATTCCTTTTCGTCGATATACTGAAATAGGCAAAAAAACAGCAATACGGGTTGTGCCTCTGGTTAGTAGGTTAGTCCCAAAAATGATATAAAAGTGTAAAGTAAAGCCCATAAACATCCAAAACATGTAATATAATAGCATGGAACAATGAAAAATTATAGATACGTTGGAGACGTATCAGCCACCGTGGTCGCCAGCCCACCGGCGACCGTCGGGGTCATCACCCCCTCCGCCACCACCACCCGAAGGCAGGAGGCAGAGGTGGATGCCGGCATGCGCGCCAGCGACCTTGCGCGCTACACCGAGTTCCCACGGGAGGAGGAGGAGCGCCTCGTTGAGCACGCAAAGAGCCTTACCGCCGCCGTGGCCGTGGCACACACCGCCTCAGAGGCAAGGAATCAGGGATCTACAAGGAGAACCACCGCTTCGAGAGGGGTTGTCTGGAGCGGCAGAGGGCGTTCGAGGTGAGCATCGCTAAAGTTGCAGAAGCGGCAGGCACCGTATTGCGGTTGCCTAGCTCGTCGGTAGGCTCCTCCTCCTCTGCCTCTTACTGAGCGCGCTCGGCAGAGGAGAGTGTCGGTGTCAAAACCGGCGGATCTTGGGTAGGGGGTCCTAATCTGTGCGTCTTAGGCTGATGGTAACAGGAAGCAAGGGACACAATGTTTACCCAGGTTCGGGCCCTCTTGATGGAGGTAAAACCCTACTTCCTGCTTGATTAATATTGAAGATATGAGTAGTACAAGAGTAGATCTACCACGAGATCGTAGGGCTAAACCCTAAGAGCTAGCCTATGATGGTATGATTGTAATTGTGATTGGCCTTCTAAGGACCATCCTCTCCGGTTTATATAGACACCGGAGAGGGCTAGGGTTTACATGGAGTCAGTTACAAGGAAGGAAATATAATATCCGGATCGCCAAGCTTGTCTTCCACGCAAAGGAGAGTCCCATACGGACACGGGCCGAAGTCTTGAGTCTTGTATCTTCACGCTTCAATAGTCCGGACGATGTATACAGTCCGGCTGTCCGGATACCCCCTAATCCAGGACTCCCTCAGTAGCCCCTGAACCAGGCTTCAATGACGATGAGTCCGGCGCACGGTCTTGTCTTCGGCATTGCAAGGCGGGTTCCTCCTTACGAATACTCCAAGGTTATTATCGAACACTTAGGCCGTGTCCGGATCTGCAAAATGATCTTCACATACCACCGTAGAGAGAACGATACTTCAGCTGACAACTTTTTAAACAACATGACATGTCCTTACGGTCGGTTCATAATTCGAACCGTTTTTCCGCAACCAGCCACAACGCGTATTGCGAGGCGGTTTCCTTGACACGTCTTGTCAAAGCAGAGATCATGTCCCCTTATCACGGGATTCTCATCAATACGGGTATGGGTAATCCCCCCGTGCCATCAATCGTGCCGCTTGGGAAGTAAGCGATTCTCAACAGGCTAGTGGGGAGGTGCACCGCTTTCGTCGCCTCTATAAAGGGATAAGAGTTCCCCATTCTTACCCACGCCTTCTTCCTCCTCTGCCCACTCTTGCCCCCTCGAGCTCCAGTGCCCTAGTCCAAGTCTTCTCCGCACAGCTAAACATGTCCGGAGCAGGAGGCAAATTGGTGGCTTCCACCGTGAAGGAGAAGAATATCGCAAGTCTTCAGGCGGCCGGATACTTGGCCGTAGACATAGGCACCGGCTACTAGACGGCGGGCAGGTCATTCCAACTCCAGGACCCCACGAGAGGGTCGTGTTTCTTGCCCACTTCGTCCGTGGACTGGGGTTTCCACTCCACCCCTTCGTCTGCGGGCTCATGTTCTACTACGGGCTAGATTTCCATGATCTAGCCCCAAACTTCGTCCTCAACATCTTGGCGTTCATCGTCGTATGCGAGGCTTTCCTCCGCATCAAGCCTCATTTCGGCTTGTGGCTACAAACCTTCTGCATGAAGCCGAAGATCGTGAGCGGCCAGCAAGCGGAGTGCGGAGGATCCATGGTGGGCAAAATGCCTAACGTCACCTGGCTTGACGGCTCCTTTGCGGAAACCGTGAAGGGGTGGCAGTCGGGGTGGTTCTACATCACCGAGCCGCGTGACGCCAACTGGGCGGCGGCCCCCGAGTTCCGATCCGGAACCCCCATGCGGCTCACCTCCTAGGAACAAAAGGGGCTGTCCTGGGGCGAACCTACAGAGCTGACCGGACTCATAAACTGCATCAAGGGCATGAAGGACAAGAACATCAAGCTTGTCAACGTGATCTAGGTCATGCTCGTTCGCCGAATTCTGCCGTGCCAAAGGCGGGCATTTAATCTGTGGGAGTTCGTCCCGGCCGAACACCAGACGCTCCAGAGGCTCTACGATATAAAGCACAAGAACGCGTGGAAGGCGTTGTTCAAGGCCACCGAAGTACCTCCTCTCATATCCGAGGACCGCGGGCTCCATGCCGCGTGGCATCCTATTCAGGTGAGTTCTCAGGCTGCCACCGGGTTCGGTTCTTCCCAATATATTCATGGGGAAGCCTTAAATGATTGTGTCCATTTGTTCAGGATTATGTGGAGATAGCGGAGCGGATCGACTGTCTGGCTCCGCTGCCAGAAAGCCCAGCTAATGATCTCCTGACGAAGATGCTGGTCCCAACGCCCTATAAGGGGCCGGAGAAGAAGGCCGATAAGAAGGCCCCGGGGACCCGAAAGGGTCTCCGACGTAAGGTTACGCAAGCCTCGTCTAAAGACAACGAGGCACACTCCTCCCCCGAAGGGGAATAAGCAGAAGAAGAGGAGGCCGCCCCATCCGGAAAGGACGAGGGGCCTGAGAGGGCGGACCAGGGCACCAGGAGAGGCCCCCGGCGCAAGGCCGTCATACCCTTGTCGTCTGATGACGACGAGGCAGATTCCTCCCGCGGAAGCGGGGGAAAACAAGAAGAAACTCCACCTCCCCGTACTGGGGGGGGGGGGGAAGAGGAAGGCCGCCCCTGTGGGGGAGACTGGGATGTCCAAGAAGGGAAAGGTGTCCCTTCCGGACTACTCCGCCACCGCCGTCGATAGCGAGGAAGGGTGGCTGCCCAGGGAGAAGCCCCTAGTGCGATCGTAAGTATCCGCACTGCATCGTAATTTTGCTTCATGGTTTTGTTATAACACTGAACTTGTATGCAGTCCGGCCAGGGCGCATCCGGAGGTGTCGTCTTTGGACGGGTCCTTGAGTGAGTCAGCAATGAACTCACCCCCGACGGCCACTTCTCCTCGGCCTGCGGATGACACAGAGGTGTTGTCCCAAAGGCTCCCCGAGCGGGGGGAGGTGGATCTAGAGGCGCCCCAAGGCGGCATTCCAAACATCGGACACGCGGGGTTCAAGGTCCCCGCTGATCGTGTTGGTGAGAGCCGCAGTAAGCCGGACTCTCAGCCGAACACCGTTCGAGAACCTCCTGTGGTTTCGGACTCAGGCGGACAGCCCCTCATTAAGGAGGGCGAGCCATCTATGCCGAGTACTTCCGCTACGCCCGAGGCGTCGGATCGTCTGCTGGAAGCGCTTCGCGACGCTTCCATAGATGAAGAGCACCGTACTCTCATGAGTGCGGTGATTCAGAAGGTTTCGTCCGCCAAGAGCGGACTAACCGAAGCCTGCACCAGCCTCCTAACAGGCTTTGAGGTAAGTAGTAAAAATGTGTGAAATTACCACCCGATAGGTAGTAGCCCCTGATACTCTGTTTGGTGTTCGGAAGGAAAAACCAAACGGAGGGTCAATTATATTACGCAGGAGTTTAACAATAAGTTTGAATTTGAATAAGCAGGCTGTGCTACTTGCCGCTATGGTCCGTACCGCCGAAATCGCCAGCCTAAAGCAGGACTTGGAGCGGGCGCAGGGAGAGCTCAGCCTCACGAGGAGGCAGCTCGAGGAGAGCAAAGGTGAATGATTCCCCTCTCTTATATAGTGGATGGCAGATAAAATTTAAATATGCTAACGGCGTAGCGTCGTGATTTGGTAACAGAGGCCACCACCGAAGTGGCGTCTCTCAAGAAAGCGTTATCCGAGGCCGAACACAAGGCGGCCTTGGAGCGCAAGGAGCGCAAAAAGCAAGAAACCCGAGTGGGTGAGGTACAAGAAGAGCTCCAGGAGCTCGGCAAAAAGGCCGAGTCCGTGGAGCATGAGCTTAAAGCAAAAGAGGCCGAGCTTGCGAAGGCCCTTACAAGTATGAAAGACGCCAAGGCCAAAGCTGAGAGGGCACAACAGGAAATCCAGGAGGCCAAAAAGATAACGGCGGGTAAGAAATTCTTTATGCGAAGCAAACATGTGGAGGAGGCATTTCTTTTACTTACCCGAGTCCGGAGCTCTCCAGGGGCATTCGCAGATCTGCCACGCAGCGTATCAGATGCCGTGGAGTTCTACCGTGCCCAGGAGGGGAGCTCGACGGAGAAGCTGTTCTGGTCCCAGTATGCTGGGGCCGAACATTCAACGCCTCTGAGTGACCAACTGAAGCAGTTGGTCGAACTCCACAAGGCGGCCTAAGTGGCTATGAAAGATTTCATAGTCCGGATGTGGCCTGGTGAGCCCCTGCCCACCAGCTACTTCGGCCTGATCAAGCGGATGGTGAATGCCTGTCCGCGCCTAGAAGTCATCAAGCGATCCGTTTGCATTGAGGGTGCCCGCCAGGCCCTTACCCATGCGAAGGTGCATTGGGGCAAGCTGGATACAGAGAAGCTGGTGAAGGAAGGGCCGCCCGAAGGCAAGCCGCATCGCATTCCCGAGAAGTATTATGATGGCGTTATGAAGGGTGCTCGCCTCGTGGCCGATGAATGTACCAAGGACATAATTTTTGAATGAATTCACTTCTGTCATGTTTGTAATTTAAAGACGAAGTTACTTGCGCTATGTAGCGCTTTTGTTATTTAAAATATTACCTTCTGTGCGGCTGTTTATCAAATTCTGAAAGTAGGCCAGTCGTCGGCTTCCACCCCCATGTAACTAGTACTGGGGTGTTCGTGGAAAACACGGACACTCTTTATCCAAATGTTTGGTCCCTTAAGGAGGTGTCCAGCGCAGCGAACAAGGCAATCGGACTATGCGGCTTTATAACCTTCACTTAGCCGTAGAAGTCTACAATTTTAAATTTCGGCGAAGCCCCTAGAATCCGGAAGGCCGAATTGGGGCGCTATATACGCCTAGATCGCCTAAAGCGGAAAAATCTTTAAGGATTTTAAGACCTCTCGAACAACGACCAACTCTCGCCACATCATGCCAGTCAGTTTTTGGCTTTCTCTACTGAGGTGCTCGTCTGGAAGAATCAAGGCACAATCGCAGTAGTTCTCCCTGCGCTACCTTAGCCGATATAACGAAACGTAAGGCACCAAAACAAGGGAGCTGGGCTATCCCAACTGTAGACCCAAGACATGATTCGAAGCTGATGCATATAATTCTATAAGTTCGGGGTGCCGCACTGTTGAAAGTGTTCGGACTTGTTTTACCGTATTATGGGGCGCCATAAGAAGCCCCTGGCAAACTGAACGTACCAAAGTGTACGGATGCAAAATCAAATAGACATTTGTAAGAAAAATGCTCAAATAAGAATAATAAGCTGACGCTGTATATTATCTCCCATTGATGAATAATACGTTTAGGCATATGTGTACAATGAATGCATTAAGCGGAGATAAATAGGGTTATTTGACATATCCTATCCAAAGGCAGGTTACGTACAGATAGATAAAGCAGGTATAACGATCGCAAATAGATTCCACCTGGGTATTTCCTTCTGTGCGCAAAGCCTGTTGCCTCCTTGGTTTTCTCTCCTATGTAATTCCGACAATCCGGCTCTTCTGGAGAAGCTGCACTAAAGAAATGTCCTTAAAGGTAAAAGGAAAGGTTACGAAGCAATACCGTACTGTTGACTGAGCCACTACTATGCCTCCGCCCGTGCCCATGGTATTTTGAGTGCATAATTGTGTATGTGTGGCACAAATGCTGCTTTGATGGGTTTTGAGCGGAGGCTGGACTGCTAGTCATGCTCTTGGCGTGCTTGCTGATCCTGTTGCGGGGTGTTCCACCCTTGCTTGATGGAGCTTGAGGTTGTCGTCGCCAGATTGGTGGCTTGCCGGAGGAGGCCGCATTGTACTTCTGCCACAAGGGCTGCAGTATGCTCTTCTGTACGGAGAGAGCGGTCCATATTTTCGTTGACTGTTATGACCCCGCACGGGCCTGGCATCTTGAGCTTGAGGTATGCATAGTGTGGTACCGCATTGAATCTAGCGAATGCGGTTTGTCCGAGCAGTGCTTGGTAACCACTGCGGAAAGGGACGATATCGAAGATTATCGGTGTCAAAACCGGCGGATCTCAGGTAGGGGGTCCCGATCTGTGCGTCTTAGGCTGATGGTAACATGAAGCAAGGGACACAATGTTTACCCAGGTTCGGGCCCTCTCGATGGAGGTAAAACCCTACTTCCTGCTTGATTAATATTGAAGATATGAGTAGTACAAGAGTAGATCTACCATGAGATCATAGAGGCTAAACCCTAAGAGCTAGCCTATGATGGTATGGTTGTAATTGTGATTGGCCTTCTAAGGACCATCCTCTCCGGTTTATATAGACATCGGAGAAGGCTAGGGTTTACATGGAGTCAGTTACAAGGAAGGAAATATAATATCCGGATCGCCAAGCTTGTCTTCCACGCAAAGGAGAGTTCCATCCGGACATGGGCCGAAGTCTTGAGTCTTGTATCTTCACGCTTCAATAGTCCGGACGATGTATACAGTCCGGCTGTCCGGATACCCCCTAATCCAGGACTCCCTCAGAGAGGCTGACGGAAGTAGTACAAAGCCCCTCTGTAGTAGTATTTAGGGGCTATTTTGTTCAGTTCATCTGACTATAGATGTGGTGGAACTGTACAACATACTTAAAATTAGCTAGTATATAAAGTAGAACTAGCTATTTTAGTACGTGGTTGGCAACAATTGGGGAAAAGTTTGGTCGGTTCAGCTATCGAGTTGAACTGTTTGTATAAATTAAGCACAACTGCTTAATCTATGAATGAAATCTATGCTTAATTACTGAATTTTAGTTGCAAAAATTAGATAGTGCTAGTGATTTTTAGCTGCATATTTTGACAAATCGCAGTGTTACAAGGTTGACAAATGGCAATGTTACTAGATCAACAAATGTCAATCTTTCAAGTTTGACAAATGGCAACATACCCAATACAAATCTTACCAAATTGTTTGTAAGTGGTTGCACACGGGTCATCCAAAACAACCGTTTGCGTTGAAGAGATGCACAAATCCTGCTGTCGCTTTGCATATGGGTGTTCTATCTAAAACGTTTGCTATCAAGAGCTGCACAAATCCTGCTCGGCACAATTTCCCTTGGCTTCCTGGGGAAGCTGCCGGATTACATACGGGTGTTCTAACTAAAACGTTTCCGATCGAGATACAATATTAAACCCAAAAAAACTATTTCCAGCGGCGGCGGAGGTGGCATGCCGCGTCGTCCTTGTCGTTTCGTCTTCCGAGACACCATTGTTGAAGTCTTCAAGGCAGCACAGAATGTTCTTCACTTGTAAATCAAACATCATGTCATCGTCGCGATCAATGGGCGGGGCACGGGAGGATGGCAGCTGGCGGCACTGAGAGGTAGCGGTCGA
>NC_041385.1:625418327-625431660 GCF_002162155.2 Triticum dicoccoides
GGGGGGGTGCGCACATGGGCACGGGCACGGCGGGTGCAGCCAAACGCACGAGGACCGGCGCCACGGTGGGTGGAGGGGCGTGCACGGGCACTGGTGCTGGCACTGGAGCTGACATGTACACGAGCTCGCGCGGGTCCGCGGAGACCTCTGTGACGCCTGCGGCTTCGAGCTCTGTGATAGTGCTTGGCGACCAGCCCGTCAATGCTACGGGGATGGTCGCTGGTGCGGGCGTGGGGATGGGAGCTGGGACAGGAGCGGGGGCAGCAACAGCCGCGACCAGCTCGTTCTGGGCCATGTCCATGAGGCCCCATTCCTCCTAATTTTCAATCTCCTCCGGCTCAGAGTCGGCTTCACCAAACTTGAAGACTAGTGGGATATGATCCTTCTACGCCATGGCATTGGTGGAGGTCTGTGGCAGGGAGGGGAATGGGAGGTGAACAGTAAGGCCGCCCATATTAAGTAGCGGCTCAGGTGCCATTAATGGAGAGGAAGGCGTGCAGCCATGGAATTCAAAGCGCTCGATTCCCAATGAGCCTGTGCACCGTACATCTCGCATGCTTCCCAGTGAGCCTGTGCATTGGAGGACAGCTTGCATGCCTCTCGGTCAGCCTGCGCACCGATCTGCGCTCGCACGCCTCCCGCTCAGTCAAGCAGTTGTCCGCATGGCACCTCCTATAACCATTAAAACCGAGACACGTGGTGTCACGTGAATGGTTAACATAACGCACATGATTTGAATTATACAAACGTTTGCGATATTAGAGTGGCAGCTATTTGTTTGAAAATGCCTTTGTTGGCTGTTATTCGAGTGCTTCTTCTCTCAAAATGGACTCGAAAAATACCATAGCATGTCGGGTGCCATTCCATGATAGCATGCCTAGTTTCATGAATTTCAGATGAGTTTTGGATTTGCTAGAATTTAAAAACAAAGTATCTCAATGTTTTGCAGGCAATCAACACTGCCCTGGTGTTTGAAATTCATTCCCATTTCTTGCATGGGACCTAAGCATGCACCCAAGGACAAAAAAATGTTTTTTCAACCAATTTATATGCATTGGAGCATGTGCATGTAGTTCAAATTTGAATTATGCACATAAATGCCTAGAAAACCCGGTTAATGTATAAAAATGTCCAAACGAACCCCGAAAAATTGCAAAATTTAACACAACACTCATGTTGTTCTATATTGACACTAGAAATTTTTTGAAAGCAATAAGAGGCAGCAGATATCATTTTTTCCCCGAAGGTGGGACATTCCCTACCGAAACCATCTCGCTTGTTGTGAGAAGCTCTGGTTTGTGAGAAACTTATACCCAAACCTACCCCAAATGGGACAAAAAAATTACCATGACATGTTGATGCCGCTCCATGATAGCATGCCAAGTTTCATGAATTTCAGACGAGTTTTGGATTTACTAGAATTTAAAAACTAGGAATCTCAATGTTTGCGGCCGAGTGACGGCGGCACGGTGGTTGACATTCATTACCATTTCTTGCATGGGACCTAAGCATGCAACCAAGGACACGGATTTGAATTTTCAACCAATTTATATGCATTAGAGCATGTGCATGTAGTTCAAATTTGAATTATGCACCTAAATGCATCAAAAACTCAATTAATGCATAAAAATGTCCAAACGAACCCCAAAAAATCCCCAAAATTGACACAACACTCCTATTGTTCTATGTTGACACTAGAAATTTTTTGAATGCAATAAAGGCAACGGATATTGTTTTGTCCCCGAAGATGGGACGTTGCCTACCGAAACCATCAGGTTTGTTGAGAGAAGCTCTGGTTTGTGAGAAGCTTATACCAAAACCTGCCCCAAATGGGACAAAAAATTTACCACGCCATGTTGATGCCGCTCCATGATAGCATGCCAAGTTTCATGAATTTCAGACGAGTTTTAGATTTACTAGAATTTAAAAACCAGGAATCTCAATGTTTGCGGTCGAGTGACGGTGGCAGGGTGTTTGACATTCATTCCCCATTCTTGCATGGGACCTAAGCATGAAATCGAGGACATAGATTTGAATTTTCAACCTATTTATATGCATTAGAGCATGTGCATGTAGTTCAGATTTGAGTTATGCACATAAATGCATTGAAAACTCAATTAATGCATAAAAATGTCCAAACGAACCCTGAAAATTCCCGAAAATTGACACAACACTCCTGTTGTTCTATGTTGACACTAGAAATTTTTGAAAGCAATAAGAGGCTGCGGATATCATTTCGTCCCCAAAGGTGGGACGTTCCCTACCGAAACCATCAGGCTTGTTGTGAGAACCTCTCGTTCGTGAGAAGCATATCCCCAAACCTGCCCAAATGGGACAAAAAATTTACCACATCATGTTGATGCCGCTCCATGATAGCATGCCAAGTTTCATGAATTTCAGACAAGCTTTGGGTTTACTAGAATTTAAAAACCAGGAGTCTCCATGTTTGCGGCCGAGTGATGATGCCAGGGTGTTTGACATTCATTCCGATTTCTTGCATGGGACCTAAGCATGCAACCAAGGACACATATTTGAATTTCCAACCAATTTATATGCATTAGAGCATGTGCATGTAGTTCAAATTTGAATTGTGCTCACAAATGCATTGAAAACGCAGTTAATGCATAAAAATGTCAAAACGAACCCGGAAAAATCCCAAAAATTAACACAACACTCCTGTTGTTCTATGTTGACACGATTTTTTTGAAAGCAATAAGAGGCAGCGGATATCATTTCGTCCCCAAAGGTGGGACATTCCCTACTGAAACCATCAGGCTTGTTGTGAGAACCTCTCGTTTGTGAGAAGCATATCCCCAAACCTGCCCCAAATGGGACAAAAATTTACTATGGCATGTTGATGCCGCTGCATGATAGCATGCCAAGTTTCATGAATTTCAGATGATTTTTGGATTTACTAGAATTTTAAAACCTTGCGTCTCAACGTTTGCGGCCGAGTGACGGTGGCAGGGTGTTTGACATTCATTCACATTTCTTGCATGCGACCTACAAATGCAACCAAGGACACATATTTGAATTTTCAACTAAATTATATGCATTAGAGCATGGCCTGTAGTTCAAATTTCAATTATGCACATGAATGCATAGAAAACTCAGTTAATGTATAAAAATGTCCAAGCAAACCCCAAAAATCCCAAAAATTGACACACCACTCATGTTGTCCTATGTTGACACGGGAAACATTTTGAAAGTAAGAAGAGGCAACATATATTGTTTCGTCCCCCAAGGTGGCACGTACCTTACTGAAACCACCAGGCTTGTTGTGATAGAAGCTCTGGTTTGCGAGAAGCTTATACCCACACCTGCCCCAAATGGGACAATATTTTTACCACGGCATGTCGATGCCGTTCCATGATATCCTGTCAAGTTTCATGAATTTCACGAGTTTTCGATTTACTAGAATGTTAAAAGCATGTATCTCAATGCTAGCGGCTGAGCGACAGTGTCAAGGTGTTTGACATTCATTCTCATTTCTTGCATGTGACCTAAGCTTGCAACCAAGGACAAACATTTGATTTTGCAACCCGTTTTTATGGACTGGAGCATGTGCTTCAATTTTGAATTGTGCACCTGAAATGGCTAGAAAAGCAATTTAATGTTTAAAATTTCCAAACGAACCCTGAACAATTCCAATTTTTTTATGACACACATATAGTTGCATGTTCACTGCAGATAAAAGGTCTAGCAATTCAAACACCGTCCATTGCCGCTATGACCCCATTACGTAATTCAAATCAAGATTAAAAATCAAGTAGATCCCACACTGTTTATTATCACCAACCGTGTGAGATGTAGTACAAAATATCCTGGAGCACCGTCGGTGTATAGTACGTCTATGGCTTACGCGAGAAGGTGCGTCGGCTACAGTCCATAGCCGGCGTGTCAAGCACACTAGCTTGCTCCCCAAATATCATTTCACTGTTCAATCATCGCCGGTGAAAGATGGGGACGTGGACCCGCGTCATGGGGGTAACTTTGGCGGCCCACTTCGGCGAGAGCGCGGCCGTAGCCGCCATGTACATGCTAACAAGGTGCATGAGCACGGCCGCGATCTGTGATGGGACGGCCAAGGCAGCCCAAATGGCCGTTGTTGCTTCTCAGGTGCTGGCAACAACATCTGCCTTAGGGACAACAGCTGGCGAGAGCGGCACAATAGTTGTCTGTTCCACAACGGCGGCTTTATCCCTGATGGAGGCTGCCCACGACCATGTCGAGGCCGCCCATGCCCAGCTCGTGGCGGTCCCTTATTCAGAACTGTGTACGATATGTGAACATCACAAACGATTCGGATAGCTTAACCCGAGTGAGATGAGTGTGAACATCCAAATTTTCGGATTCCGCAGAAATATCTACCTCTCCCCCCCTTACCAAAAGCCACATTTCCCCTATTTCCGCCTTCCTTTCCAAGTTCAAACCTTCACTCTTTGCTTGCAGGGCCGCCCCCTCGCCGGTGTCCCTCCTTCACGCTGCTCGGCCTCGTCTATCCAGGAAGGTAATCCACACCAGACCCCCATCCTCCTCCTCTTTCCATACCCCACATGCCCCGACCACCAGCGCGACACCTTCCACCCAAATCACTGACCCATCGACCAAATAAGATCCGCACTAAGCCATGGTGCATGCAGTTAAGCCAGGAGCTCAAGGAGCATTTGGCAGCAGAGAAGAAAATCGTGGCCGCATGCGCGGATGAGGTCACGATGGCTACCATTCGTGTCGACCCTGTGACGCCCGAATAATTAAGCTACAGTAACACTCTACTATTGATGCCACGTCACTTCAATTATTGTTGCTAATCTCGCGTTAGTTCAAAACCGATTCAAATTCAAATTCAAGATCAAGCAAACAATAAAAGTTTTTAAATATTAAAACTAAAACGTTGGGAGTGAGCCAAATAAATCCTAAGTATTAATGGTGGAGAAGCCAACAATTGTTTTTAAAGTATTTGAATGCGCTAAAATAAATAAAACAATGACTGAAGCAATAACTTAAATGCTTTTTAATTAATAAAGAATACAAGGTACTTTACTTTTGTCCCAAACTTTTTGTGAGAATGGTTGATTTTACAAATCTAATTTAGGAGTGGGTTTCACTTTTTGTAAAACTATAAACTATTAATTAAGTAAAAGAAAACAGAAACAAGAAAGTAAAGAAAATAAAAATAAAAACAGAAAACAAAACAAAAACAAAAACAAAAAAAGGGCACCCCCCACTGGACCAGGCGGCCCAGCTCACAGGCCAGGCCAGCCCATCTGGCCCAACCGGCCGCGCCCCACTCCCTTATCCCCCACCCCCCGCAAACCCTAACCCATAACCCCCCACTCGCGCACGATTCCCCTTTCCCCCCTCATCTCGTCCCTTGGCGTCCCCGATCCAGATCGGGCACAGCCCCGCCGCCCACCGCCGACCTCCGTCGCCGAACCCCGTCACCGCCGCGCCAGCCCCCGACGTCGCCACCTCGTCCCGCCACCACCTCACGGATGCCACCTCCCCGCCGGGAGCCACCACATCGAGCCCCGCACCGCCTTCTTCCTCCTCGGCCCCGTCGAGCTGCGCCGTCTATTCCGGCACCTCTGAGCCTTCCCCGAGCCCACTAAGCACATCTGCAGGCTCAATGTGAGCTCCGCCACTTCCCCGATTATTCCCGAGCTCGGATTCGAGCTCGAGCACCTTACTGCCGCTCCATAGCCGTCGACGCCATCGTGACCGAAACCGCCTTCTCGCTCGCCCGTGGACGTGCTGGAGTTTCTCCACGCACGCGTTCTCCCTCTCGCTTGCTGCTACTACTCTACAGCGCCCTCACCGTGCGCCCATCGGTCACCCGCGCCGGCCGCCGCGCCCGCACCTTGGCGCTGCTTGGCCGCCTCGCTGCCTGCTGTGGTGCTGCTGCCCCCGCCCTGCTCGGGACGCCGCCCGCGCGGCCCCCTGGCCGCCAACGCTCGCGCCCGCGAGCCCTGTGTGCTCCGCTCCAGCGGCCAAACCCGCCGAACTCGCTAGCCCCCCTCGGGCCAATGACAGGCAGGCCCCACCCCCTGGAACTTAAAAAAATGAAATAATAATAATAAAAATAATAGTAAAAATAATAATTAATTAATTAAGATAATTAATTAACTTAGTTAATCCTGTTAGTTAATCTAATTAACACTGTTAATTAGCCTTAATTATCTGATTAGGTAAACAGTCAATGACAGATGGGCCCCACTGCCCTGTTTGACCGGACAACGGTCAAGGTTGACCGCAAATGTCATGATGACGCAATAAACGTTTTCAAATTAAATTAATTTATGATAATTCTAAATGTGATTTAAAACTTTGAAAATTAATATAAAATAAACCGTAGCTCGGGCGAAAATACTTTGTACATGAAAGTTGCTCAGAACGACGAGACGAATCCGGATACGCAGCCCGCTCGTCCGCCACACGTCCCTAGCATAGCGAACACGCAACTTTTTCCCTCCGGTTCACCTGTCCAAAAACGCGAAACTCTGGGGATACTTTCCCGGATGTTTCCCCCTTCACCGGTATCACCTCCTACAGCGTTAGGGCACACCTGGCACCATTACTTGTTATGTCATGCATCATTATGCATCTATTTGCATTGTATTCATTGTTTCTTCCCCCTCTTCTCTCTGGTAGACTACGAGACCGACGCTGCTGCTTCCCAGTTCGACTACGGAGTTGACGACCCCTCCTTCTTGCCAGAGCAACCAGGCAAGCCCCCCCTTTGATCACCAGATATCGCCTATTCTACCTCTACCACTTGCATTAGAGTAGTGTAGCATGTTATTGTTTTGATTGATCCTATTCTGTTGCATAGCCTGTCATTGTTGCTACAGTCATTGATACCTTACCCGCAATCCTAATTGCTTAGTATAGGATGCTAGTTTATCATCATTGGCCCTACATTCTTGTCAGTCTGCCTTGCTATACTATCGGGCCGTGATCACTTGGGAGGTGATCACGGGTATATACTATACATATATACATACTATACAGATGGTGACTAAAGTCGGGTCAGCTCGTTGAGTACCCGCAAGTGATTCCGATGTGGGGGCTGGAAGGACAGGTGGCTCCATCCCGGTAGAGGTGGGCCTGGGTTCCCGATGGCCCCCGACTGTTACTTTGAGGCGGAGCGACAGGGCAGGTTGAGACCACCTAGGCGAGAGGTGGGCCTGGCCCTGGTCGGCGTCCGCGGTTACTTCATAATAACACGCTTAATGAGATCTTGGTATTTGATCTGAGTCTGGCACTGGCCTATACGCACTAAGCAACTACGCGAGAAAGATATGAGCACTCGACATCGTGGTATCAGCCGAAGCCTTCGTGACGTCAGCGACTGAGCGGCGCGCGCCGGGTTGGACTGCGTTAACGCAACTTCCTTTGTAATGGAGGTTGCTAGGTCTGCTTCCGGCCGTGTACGCAACATGCAGGTGTGCAATGGGCGATGGGCCCAGACCCCTGCGCGCATAGGATTTAGACGGGCGTGCTGACCTCTCTGTTGTGCCTAGGTGGGGCTGCGACGTGTTGATCTTCTGAGGCCGGGCATGACCCAGGAAAGTGTGTCCGGCCAAATGGGATCGAGCGTGTTGGGTTATGTGGTGCACCCCTGCAGGGAAGTTGATTTACCCGAATAGCCGTGTCCCTCGGTAAAAGGACGACCCAGAGTTGTACCTTGACCTTATGACAACTAGAATCAGATACTTAATAAAACACACCCAGACAAGTTCCACAGACAACGCGGTGATCGCTTTTCCACAGGGCGACGAGGGGAGGATCGCCGGGTAGGATTATGCTATGCGATGGTACTTGGAGGACTACAATCTACTCTCTTCTACATGCTGCAAGACGGAGGCTGCCAGAAGCGTAGTCTTCGATAGGACTAGCTATCCCCCTCTTATTCTGGCATTCTGCAGTTCAGTCCACCGATATTGCCTCTTTACACATATACCCATGCATATGTAGTGTAGCTCCTTGCTTGCGAGTACTTTGGATGAGTACTCACGGTTGCTTTTCTTCCCCTTTTCCCCTTTCCCTTCTACCTGGTTGCCGCAACCAGACGTTGGAGCCCAGGAGCCAGACGCCACCGTCGACAACGACTACTACACTGGAGGTGCCTACTACTGTGTGCAGGCCACTGACGACGACCAGGAGTAGTTTAGGAGGATCCCAGGCAGGAGGCCTTTGCCTCTTTCGATCTGTATCCCAGTTTGTGCTAGCCTTCTTAAGGAAAACTTGTTTAACTTATGTCTGTACTCAGATATTGTTGCTTCCGCTGACTCGTCTATGATCGATCACTCGTATTCGAGCCCTCGAGGCCCCTGGCTTGTAATATGATGCTTGTATGACTTATTTATGTTTTTAGAGTTGTGTTGTGATATCTTCCCGTGAGTCCCTGATCTTGATCATACACGTTTGCGTGCATGATTAGTGTACGATTGAATTGGGGGTGTCACAAGTTGGTATCAGAGCCGACTGCCTGTAGGAATCCCCCTTCCACACTCCTTGGCCGAAGTCGACTCTAGTCACTACAAAACTTTTACTAACTTGGCTGTGTGCCTTATGGGCCCATGTCGCCATTGGGTGGTATTAGGATCTTTTACTCCTCAGTCTTTACTCTGGGACTCTAATCTCTCTTCTATTCGGGTTAAATGAATTTGCTAACTCTGACATTAGGTTCTCGTGATCGCATCCACCCGGAGAGCCCCTTATTGCAGAGGATCGTCTGCTGCATCGGAAGATTCTGAAGATACACTTTGATGTTCTCTTGAGACTCTGTGCCCGTCGCTTTTGCAATCCCCTACCACCGATACATCCGTATGGATAAATACTTACACCTGACCTTCTTACTTCCATTCCCAGCTGCTCTTGTTATGACAAGATGCATCGAATTATTCTTCGACTATTAAGAATCTCTTGAGCCACTGCCTTACAGATCTTTGTCGCATGAATATCCCTACGGATAATTCCTCGCACTTATCGAGTATCCGCTCATTCCCAGTTGTTCATGTGTTTCACAAAAGACTTTGAAATACTATTTAATCTTTCAAAAAACCTCAACAACCTATTTTTCTTGAAATTCTTGCTTGCTTGCATTATGGTTAATCCCATAAGTATTGTAATCTTATTGGCACCCTTTGTCACTATCATTTTTTGAGTACATTGATTCAATAAGTTGTGAATATTCACAATCACCAGTCGAATCGTATGATTATCCTTCCAGCTCAGACGTCCTTCGAATATGAGCTGGTTCTTGACCAATCAATGCCTTGGTCGGCTGTGCTTCTAAGTCTATCAAACTTATTCATTTTCAATTAGAACGATTGCTTCTGATCTCTTGATTTGGAAATCATAAAATTTCTTTGCATTAAGCTTTGAATTAGTCAGTTGTTTCTATAATCTGATGCCTTGGCATTCCTTCTTCCTCTGATTGAGTACCAATACTCACATCAGCCTTGTTGTGGACCACCAGACCAATTGCTTGGTTATTATCTGACCGTGTCCTTCATTTCCAATAACCTTGAGAGTTTCTCCCTTGATACATAATGCCTTTGGTAAATTGTGTCTTCAGCCTTTGTCAAGTTATATCCTATGCCTTTGTCAACCATGCTCTGCGTTGAGCACGTGTTAATTGATCATAAAGTTCATGGTATATGTTCTAAGATGCCCCGATGGGTTGAACCTATGCTTTCCTTAATCTGTGTGAACCCAAAAGTTTTCATGGGTCATACTCCTCTGGTAATTCACCAGGTAGGTTTTAACACTGAAATCATTTTTATTTAGAGGAGTGAATGAAAGGTTATGCATTGGAGAAGTGGGAGTCGACCTTGAACTTTGTGTTCATGCCCATGGACATGATGTAGAACTTATCATGGAAGCTGCTCGTGAAAATAATTACCCCCTTGTTATGAGTTCATCTTGTATTCGTGGTTTGATCATTTATGATTGTGGTTCCGACCATAATTTCTTCCTTTGATACCATTTCTTGTGCAAGTTTAAGCTCTTGTCTTCTGCAAAGCAATACCCTAGCCAACCTCTACTTTGATCTGTCATTGAGTATTACCCCCCTGGTATCTTGAGATTATCTTGGAACTGCATATCTTCTTATGGGTTCTTCATCAACTGTTCTGATTCCAATTTTCATGGGTTCTGGGTTGTCTTCAACCGAGAACGCCAAATAGTGAATCAAGTCCGCAATATGATTCAATAACTCTAAGTAATTTTCGTTGCTTACGAGTTTAAAAATCCTTCAAGTCATCCCAAGCCTGATCAACTATATCATTATCGTGCTAAATTTTAACTGTGCTACCTGGTCCTTATTCCCGGAGCGCAACTTTTGACGATGAGCCAAGCTTACGTCGATCTTCCTCGTCTTATCATTTAGCCTTGAACATCATGCTTGATTCCAAGTGTGTGTCGTATCCATGGTTCCAATGACCCTTCGCTTCACCATTGCTTTTTCTTGATGTCGTCGTTGTTCGATTGCTTCTTCGTGAAATTTCTCGACAATGGTGTCGTGATCATCATCAACATTTTGAGCTCTTCCAGGATATCAATTGAATTCTTGAAGAGGAATACCATCCTTGCCCTCGATGATTGGTGTTATCCTCGACCACTTTATTGCCTTCCGTTCAACACAAACTTGTTCGTGTTTCGTGTTATACCTTGAGACCCATGCTATCCAGCAATTGTTCTTCTTTACCTTGGAGTATTACCATCTTTTATGTCAATAATGTCATGAGAATTTCACCACCTATTATGCATTCTTGGTACAAGTGATACTTCCTGCCATCTCCGATCATTCCTTGGTCCCCGTGTTGTTTCTAATCGGAAAATCGACAATTGGACTATGCTGTGCGACTTCAAAATTCTAGCAACCCTATTGATTTGAAGTTAACGGTCGATAGTTTCATTCTAAGTCTATTGCTTATTGAATCATCATTCAAAAATTGATCGTGCTACCCAGTCCAGATTTCAGGGTGCACCCTTCTATCATTGTTAAATTGTGTATGTTTTCCTCAAACATACATCATTATACCATTTGATTTGAGAAATGTTATCTCCTTGGTCACATGATTGTGGAAATCCATCTTCTTGGAATTCTCAATGAATTGTCGCTGAATCCATCAGCCACCCCCTCATCCTCTCCTTGGCTCAATGATGAACTATTGTTCGGAAATCGCTTCCATAGTTCACTTCCCGAGAATCTTACGATGTCTTCTCGTCAATTTGTGTCGCACCTTTTTCTTCTCAGGCATCCCGCGTCTGAGATATCCTGACACCAATCAGATCTGAATCTCGGTCAGATATGATGGTTGGAATATATTTCCAAGAATTATAACTTTGGTCTTTATATGACCCGGTAAGATGATGTCATGCCCAGCACACCTGGCCGGAGGACCTGTTGTTATAGTTTCCTTTTTAACAAGGTTAACCATTCCTCCATGAGGAAATTGTAAGACTTATTCTATAAGTTGTTCCTAATGAATCCTTTGTGTATCCAAGTCCGACCTTTGCTTGAAGACCATGTCAATGCTATCTCGATGCATGTTTGTGGTACTCCTATTTTCAACAAGAACATTTGAAGCCCAATGCTAAATGTTTCTTGCTCAATTATCCAAACACCGTTGCCTGGGTAATGTCATGAAATTTCTCTCCCCTTACCTAAAGGGTTTTCTACATTATATCTTGTCATGGATATCATGCTCTGCTTGTCCTTGGGAAGGATATACTCCTGAAATATGTGTTTAAACACATTTTCATTTCCATTATTCTGTTTAATCTGATAATCATACTATCCTTTCGATTGTTTGGTTTAACCTTTCTTGAGGTCTATATGATCTAAGCAGTAATATTCTCCTGCTTATGTGAACACCAAGGTGTACAATCGTGTCGGTAAGACCCTGATACTATTGTTGATGACATTCCGGTAACCACCGATGGACGAGAACTTTGCCTATTGGTCCGCCTCGTTCAACGAGTAGGAGAATGGTTCTCTCCGTCCCTCGCCCTTGGTACCGACGTTGTTGCCGACATAATCAATAGGCTACCCTCTGACATGCCTTGCTTGCATGATCACGCAAGATGTCTCCACCCTTCCAACTTTTAACTCACATGGTGGGCCCATAACCCACAGTTCCACAGGATCGAAACCCGACTCTCCTGTACAACCCCGTTTCTAATGGTTATTCCCCACGCTTGGCTTCGTATTTAAATTACGGGGCCACCTTCCTAGTGCTCTATTGTGGTATCAGACGCAATACTTACTCTCGCTGCTCTGAACCCCTTTCTCACTCTGGTTCAGACTTCGAGCTAATATCTATCCGCTGGGAACCTCTTATTGTACCTTCGTACCTTACTCTCGATGTATTTTTATATGTTCAACTTGAGAGATAATCTTGTGCTCATTCATGGGTTAACTCTAGATTGTTTTCCCTCATAAGCATTCTGTCGTAGCCGAGCTGCCCCTTACCTATTCATAAGTACGTTGGAGATCCCGAAGAAAGGATGACGACTTGATCACGGTGGCCTGAAGCAGACAAATGAAGATGTCAATGTAATGGATCGAGAAGAGCAATCAAGACCAAGAAGAATCGTTAGAATTTCGTAACCTATTCCTCCCCCTTACCCCCGTCTTAAATCTCGGGACGAGATTTCTTGTAGTGGAGGAGAATTGTGATGCCCAGATAATTAAGCTACAGTAACACTCTACTATTGATGCCACGTCACCTCAATTGTTGCTAATCTCGCGTTAGTTCAAAACCGATTCAAATTCAAATTCAAGATCAAGCAAACAATAAAAGTTTTTAAATATTAAAACTAAAATGTTCGAAGTGAGCCAAATAAATCCTAAGTATTAATGGTGGAGAAACCAACAATTGTTTTTAAAGTATTTGAATGCGCTAAAATAAATAAAACAATGACTGAAACAATAACTTAAATGCTTTTTAATTAATAAAGAATACAAGGTACTTTACTTTTGTCCCAAACTTTTTGTGAGAATGGTTGATTTTACAAATATAATTTAGGAGTGGGTTTCAATTTTTGTATAACTATAAACTATTAATTAAGTAAAAGAAAACAGAAACAAGAAAGTAAAGAAAAGAAAAATAAAAACAGAAAACAAAACAAAAACAAAAAAAGGGCAACCCCCCCCCCCACTGGACCAGGCGACCCAGCTCACAGGCCAGGCCAGCCCACCTGGCCCAACCGGCCGCGCCCCACTCCCTTATCCCCTCACCCCCCGCAAACCCTAACCCATAACCCCCACTCCCGCATGATTCCCTTTCCCCCCTCGTCTCCTCCATTGGCGTCCCCGATC
>NC_041385.1:625432473-625458031 GCF_002162155.2 Triticum dicoccoides
CCAGATCGGGCATGGCCCCGCCGCCCACCGCCGACCTCTGTCGCCGAACCCCGTCGCCGCCGCGCCAGCCCCCGACGTCGCCGCCTCGTCCCGCCACCACCTCATGGACGCCACCTCCCCGCCGGGAGCCACCGCATCGAGCCCCGCACCGCCTTCTTCCTCCTCGGCCCCGTCGAGATGCGCCATCGATTCCGGCACCTCCGAGCCTTCCCCGAGCCCACTAAGCACATCTGCAGGCTCAATGTGAGCTCTACCACTTCCCCGATTATTCTCGAGCTCGGATTCGAGCTCAAGAATCTTACTGCCGCTCCATAGCTGTCGACGCCATCGCGACCGAAACCGCCTTCTCGCTCGCCCATGGACGCGCTGGAGTTTCTCCACGCACGCGTTCTCCCTCTCGCTCGCTGCTACTGCTCTACAGCGCCCTCACCGCGCGCCCATCGGTCACCCGCGCCAGCCGCCGCGCCCGCACCTTGGCGCTGCTTGGCCGCCCCGCTGCCTGCTGTGGTGCTACTGCCCCCGCCCTGCTCGGGTCGCCGCCCGCACGGTCCCCTGGCCACCGGCGCTCGCGCACACGAGCCCTGTGGCTCTGCTCCGCTCCAGCGCCCAAACCCGCCGAACCCGCTAGGCCCCCTGGGGCCAATGACAGGCATGCCCCACCCCCTGGAACTTAAAAAAAAATGAAATAATCTCTACTACTATAGTACACGAGTTTTGAATAGGGATTTACCACCGCCAACAGTGTTCCCGCCAAAACATCAATCTGAGCCATATCAACCATCGATCCATTAAATCCAACGGACTAGGCAGGAGCGAATCCAATGAAAGTTGACCGTGGATTTAGTTAGATCTGATGGCTCGTGTTGCTCATCGCTCAGCCTGGCCTCCTCCTGGATTCTTCTGGATATTCCTTGTTTGTTCACGTCACCATTCCACTCCGAGCCTATAGCTGGCATCTCAGGTAACCACGTCCCCACGCCCCTCACCAGTCGTCACATGCATCGATGCATATATGATATTTTTTTATCTGCACTGAATATTACTCCTAATAATGTGACTTGAACGGGCTTGATCATATTATCTTGGCATTTATCACATCACGCATTGCAAGTTATAAATGTGTACAAGATCATGTGCGTATTCTTTGGCAATAACATTTCTTTACTATCACATGTTCTTGAGCTCATATATATAATTATATTATTTTTATTTTTATTTTTACTGCTTGCAAGAAATTTTCAAATGTCCTCAACTCCATACAGTAGTTATAACAATTCCTCCCCGATTTGTCGTGGGACATTTCATAATTGTATAACATGAGTTAATGGAAAAATGATGTTGTTCTAAAGATGATATTTACCCATCAAAAGTAAAAGTAAAATGGTGTGTACATGTAACCTCTAAAAGCAAAATCCAACTATTAACAACACAAATGATTCACCCGCAAAAAGAAACACCACAAATGATTATGTCGGATGACCGACAAAGTGAACACACGTTTTTAGTTAACTCTATTTACCATCTTGCAAATATATGTTTTCTTCATGTTTGTATATAGTTATTTTTATTGCATGGTGTGGAATCAAGTCAAATGCATCCCGTCAAAGCACACGGGTTCCTCTCATTACGAGGATGAAATGACAATTTTCTCTAGAAAGTTAAGAGTAAATATGAAACAAATTTTCAGAAAAAGAATAACTACAAAATATTTTTTTAAATATAGTACAGACGCAGACGCTCATACATACGTACAGACATTCACCCCTATGAACGCATGAACGCACACCCTATCCCTAGAGCACATCCGAGAGACTGAGCCGGGACATCATCTCGAGATTGACAAAGTCGACCGCCACAGATGCCTTCGTAGTCGATAGGAAAGTCCCCTCTCACTAACGCACATGGCCGAAGATGCTGAAGTAAATTTAGAAATAATGCGAGTAGTAATATCAAGTCTAAGACTTGGAACTTTGATGGACTGGGATACCACTGTTCTCCTAATCATCCAACAGTTCACAATAAAAACAATATAATGTTCATTAAGTCATGTTTCTGAGATTATTTTATACGTGCTTGGCACGTGCTTTTTACTAGTAATAATAAAAATAATAGTAAAAATAATAATTAATTAAGATAATTAATTAACTTAGTTAATCTTGTTAGTTAATTTAATTAACACTGTTAATTAGCCTTAATTATCTGATTAGGTAAACAGTCAATGACAGATGGGCCCCACTGCCCTGTTTGACCGGTCAACGGTCAACATTGACCGCAGACGTCATGATGACACAATAAACGTTTTCAAATTAAATTAATTTCTGATAATTCTAAATGTGATTTAAAACTTTGAAAATTAATATAAAATAAACCGTAGCTCGGGCGAAAATACTTTGTACATGAAAGTTGCTCAGAACGACAAGATGAATCCAGATACGCAGCCCGCTCGTCCGCCACACGTCCCTAGCATAGCGAACACGCAACTTTTTCCCTCCGGTTCATCTGTCCGAAAACACGAAACTCTGGGGATACTTTCCCGGATGTTTCCCCCTTCACCGGTATCACCTACTAGTGCGTTAGGGCACACCTGGCACCGTTACTTGTTATGTCATGCATCATTATGCATCTGTTTGCATTGTATTCATTGTTTCTTCCCCCTCTTCTCTCCGGTAGACTATGAGACCGACGCTGCTGCTGCCCTGTTCGACTACGGAGTTGACGACCCCTCCTTCTTGCCAGAGCAACCAGGCAAGCCCCCCCTTTGATCACCAGATATCGGCTATTCTACCTCTACTGCTTGCATTAGAGTAGTGTAGCATGTTATTGTTTCGATTGATCCTATTCTATTGCATAGCCTGTCATTGTTGCTACAGTCATTGATACCTTATCCGCAATCCTAATTGCTTAGTATAGGATGCTAGTTTATCATCATTGGCCCTACATTCTTGTCAGTCTGCCTTGCTATACTATCGGGCCGTGATCACTTGGGAGGTGATCACGGGTATATACTATACATATATACATACTATACAGATGGTGACTAAAGTCGGGTCAGCTCGTTGAGTACCCGCAAGTGATTCCGATGTGGGGGCTGGAAGGACATGTGGATCAATCCCGGTAGAGGTGGGCCTGGGTTCCCGACGGCCCCCGACTGTTACTTTGAGGCGGAGCGACAAGGCAGGTTGAGACCACCTAGGCGAGATGTGGGCCTGGCCCTGGTCGGCGTCCGCGGTTACTTCATAATAACACGCTTAACGAGAGCTTTGTATTTGATCTGAGTCTGGCACTGGCCTATATGCACTAACCAACTACGCGGGAAAGATATGGGCACTCGACGTCGTGGTATCAGCCGAAGCCTTTGTGACGTCAGCGACTGAGCGGCACGCGCCGGGTTGGACTGCCTTAATGCAACTTCCTTTGTAATGGAGGTTGCTAGGTCTGCTTCCGGCCGTGTACGCAACATGCAGGTGTGCAATGGGCGATGTGCCCTGACCCCTGCGCGCATAGGACTTAGACTGGCGTGCTGACCTCTCTGTTGTGCCTAGGTGGGGCTGCGACGTGTTGATCTTCCGAGGCCGGGCATGACCCAGGAAAGTGTGTCCGGCCAAATGGGATCGACGTGTTGGGTTATGTGGTGCACCCCTGCAGGGAAGTTGATCTATTCGAATAGCCGTGTCCCTCGGTAAAAGGACGACCCGGAGTTGTACCTTGACCTTATGACAACTAGAACCGGATACTTAATAAAACACACCCAGACAAGTTCCATAGACAACCCGGTGATCGCTTTTCCACAGGGCGACGAGGGGAGGATCGCCGGGTAGGATTATGCTATGCGATGCTACTTGGAGGACTACAATCTACTCTCTTCTACATGCTGCAAGACGGAGGCTGCCAAAAGTGTAGTCTTCAATAGGACTAGCTATCCCCCTCTTATTCTGGCATTCTGCAGTTCAGTCCACCGATATTGCCTCTTTACACATATACCCATGCATATGTAGTGTAGCTCCTTGCTTGCGAGTACTTTGGATGAGTACTCACGGTTGCTTTTCTCCCCCTTTTCCCCTTTCCCTTCTACCTGGTTGCCGCAACCAGACATTGGAGCCCAGGAGCTAGACGCCACCGTCAACGACGACTACTACACTGGAGGTGCCTACTACTGCGTGCAGGCCACTAACGACGACCAGGAGTAGTTTAGGAGGATCCCAGGCAGGAGGCCTGTGCCTCTTTCGATCTGTATCCCAGTTTGTTCTAGCCTTCTTAAGGCAAACTTGTTTAACTTATGTTTGTACTCAGATATTGTTGCTTCCGCTGACTCGTCTATGATCGAGCACCTATATTCGAGCCCTCGAGGCCCCTAGCTTGTAATATGATGCTTGTATGACTTATTTATGTTTTTAGAGTTGTGTTGTGATATCTTCCCGTGAGTCCCTGATCTTGATCGTACACGTTTGCGTGCATGATTAGTGTACGATTGAATCGGGGGCGTCACAGACCCCCAGTTCTTGGAGGAGCACCTTTCCATTTGCTAGCTACGCCGATTAAGCATGCTCGGTTTACCCATTGCGTGTGCTGCTCCTGCCTTTCCTTAACAAATTCTAGTGAATTGTGCTATCTAATTTTACCATGCGATCTGTTACTCATGTGTATATGTTCTATATGTCCTGCAGTGTGGTGCTCACTTATTAACTATTTGGTTAATTAGTTGTCATCTTCAGGTAACTGTTTGGTTCAATTTTGCAATTGTGATGTTCAAATCTTCAGGCTGCAATTTTGTATTGTCTTCCATGTGAGAAATAAATTGAATTTATATTTACAAAATACATGAGAAACAAATACAATTGCTATATTTCCAAGTTGTCAAGCATGCTTGGTTTGGTTATACATTGTGCAATGTGGTGCTCAGTTAATGTTTGGTTCATTTGTGTTGTAGTGTTTAGTTAACTGTTTGGTTCAATTCTGCAATGTGATGTTCAATTGTTGTGGGTGCATTCTGTTATTGTATACCATGTGAGAAGTAAATCGAATTTGGTTGTACTAAATACATGAGAAACAAATACAATTGCTATATTTCCAAGTTGTTAAGCATGCTTGGTTCGGTTAACTGTCTGATCTTCTATTAGGAGTATGTTATATTGTGCAATGTGGTGCCCAG
Source organism: Triticum dicoccoides (assembly GCF_002162155.2). Classification (NCBI taxonomy): domain Eukaryota; kingdom Viridiplantae; phylum Streptophyta; class Magnoliopsida; order Poales; family Poaceae; genus Triticum; species Triticum dicoccoides. Next base: position 625,437,623 of record NC_041385.1, read on the forward strand.
TTAATGTCTGGTTCATTTGTTGTGGTGTTTAGTTAACTGCATGGTTCAATTCTGCAATGCGATGTCCAATTGCCGTGGATGAAATTTTTTATTGTTGTGCATGTGAGGAATAAATCGAATTTGGCTGCACTTAATACATGAGAAACATATACAAGTGCTATATTTCCTAGTTCTTAATCATGCTTAGTTTGGATAAATGGGTTTTCCATATGGCTTGAATTAAGCTGATGAATTTGCAATGTGCTTATTTTTCATCAACATATTTTACTAATAGCATGCGAACCCTTACTTAACCTGATGACTAACTACCTTATATGTGTTGTAGGGAAACAATGGGAAGCACTGAGGTTTACAATCGAGGTTAGCACGTGCATGGTCCGTTGTCTAATAGCACATTATTGGGCAATTACGGGAAGCATTCTAATATTTAGGTTGTTAACAATTTGGGCTTGCACATGTAGGTCCTGCTGTCAGAGGTTTTGACCCACTATTCGACCCTTTTTGCATATGTGGAAATGAGTTGTCCTTGAATATCAATCAAGTCAAGAAACTCAGAAAGATGGTTAGGATAAAGAAATTAGCGACAAAAAACAACAAGATCTTTGTTTGACAATGACGAAGACATCAGTTCACTACAAGATGGTACTAACTATTATACCTTGCCTTTTTTTATTCCTTTGTCCCATTTCCAATATAGAGAAGATATTTATGCACATCCTTGTTTTCAGGCCTTTCCAAAGTAGCTCACTGATGATTACCTCTCAAACCACCTCTATGGTCAGGAGGCGAGGAAGGTTTTCATACAACACCCACGGTTCAATATTGAAGTGTTCCTGAAGAGGACGAAGGATGGACGGTCAATCATCCACAGGCACTGGCCTAAAGTTGCAAAGACCTTCAACATCAATGAAGACTCAATATTCGCCTTTCGCTTCAGCAGTTTTCCCGATGAGATGCATCTGTCTATGTACCGTCTATGTTGCTAATTTTGAAAGGTTCTAGATGTTGCATGTGAAACTTGGTGCTGGTGTAGTTGTGTAATGGGGTAGCTGAGTGTTGAATCTATATCATGTTGTACTCTAATGTATTTCAATTATGAAATCCTGCTTCCTTAATATGGGAATGAAATATATTATGTGTTTAATATGAATGTCAATTAGACTAATAAATGGATTATTAATAATAGGGCAATTAGCCTACTAAAGGTGAATTAGCCTGCTAATTGGTTTTTGCTATTGCAAATGGTTATTGAGAAAATACCGTGGGCGATGACCTAAGGCAACGCACACAGTTTCTAGGAATAAACCGTGTTGGATCGATGAACCATCACACACGGCATTCTCTTCAAAACTGTTTGCGTTAGGCCACCTTGCACAAACGTTTACCGCATAAAAACTGTGTGTGATGGACAGCCTTTGCCACACAGTTTCCTCTATGCACCGTGTGTGATGCATTCAATAACGCAAACGATGAAATTGTTAATATTGTGTGTGATGGGAATGCTATCACAAACGATTTAACGGGGAAAAATATGTGTGATGTACCTACGAACGGAAACGTTTTCTTTGCAACGACTGTATGGGATGTATATACGAATGAAAAGTTTTGCAGGGACTGACTGTCTGGGATGTACTTACGACCGGAAATGATTTCGCATGTATAATTGTATTTTTAGCACTATTGTATGTATAACCGTATTTGCTCGCTCGCCGGTCGCACACGACCTCATTTTTCCGAGCGTGTGTGCCAGGAGGGCATATCCCCAACGGTTTCTGGGTCATGTGGGAAGGACCCCACTATCACCCACACTCACTAGGTGACGGTTCCGAACACCGTCGCGGAAAGGGGTTAAAAACTGTTTGTATAGAACCTCGCTGTAATAGTGGTAGGAATTTTTTTGAAATTGCATGCTACGTTCCCCAACACTATATGCAATATGAAAACTATGAGGTGGCTGAAATGCTCTATAGGTATATCTCGGCCTTGAATTCAGCGTCCACGGCCAAACCTAGGTACCTACAAAGTCCCCTCTGTTATGTTTTAGACCAACTCTGTTTTTCTGCTAGTTAAATAGACTGTAATACTAGTACCATCGTGTAGCTAGATAGATCATTGTTGGTTCTTATTCTTATTGATTGACACATAAAGCGATGTTACTGCCGATGATTATTGGGACTACAACAATAATACATCTACAACCAAGAGTTAAAATCAAATGAACTTACAGTAAAGGGTACAATGTTGGTAATACAACTATTGTTGTTGATGCCTTCTTCCTTGCTTGCTTGCAAATGACCTGTGAAGTACTTCTACTTTGTGCACAACCTTTGGTTGTTGCAATTTGCAGAATTCAGAGGTGTCGTACATTTAGTGATTGATCGGTCGGAACAAGAACAAGTTCGACTACATCAACCGCGTTGTCAAACGCTACGGCTTTCGGTCTACGAGGGTACGTAGACACACTTTCCCCCTCTCGTTGCTATGCATCTCCTAGATAGATCATGCATGGGCGTAGGAATTTTTTTGAAATTCCATGCTACGTTCCCCAACAGTGGCATCAGAGCAAGGTCTATTCGTAGATGATATGCACAAGTAGAACACAAAGAGTTGTGGGCTGTGATCGTCATACTGCATACCACCAATGTCTTATTTTGATTCGGCGGTATTGTTGGATGAAGTGGCCCGTGTCGGTGTATAAATCGGTGGATCTCGGGTAGGGGGTCCCGAACTATGCGTCTAAGGTCGATGATAACAAGAGGCAGGGGACACGATGTTTACCCAGGTTCGGGCCCTCTCTATGGAGGTAATACCCTACTTCCTGCTTGATTGATCTTGATGAATATGAGTATTACAAGAGTTTATCTACCATGAGATCGCAATGGCTAGAACCCTAGAAGTCTAGCCTATGTGATTATGATTGTGTATATCTGCCTCTACAGACTAAGCCCTCCAGTTTATATAGACACCGGAGGGGACTAGGGTCGTACAAAGTCGGTTACAGAGAAAGGAATGTTCATATCTGGTCGCCAAGCTTGCCTTCCATGCCAAGGAGAGTCCCATCCCGACACGGGAGAGAGTCTTCTGTCTTGTATCTTCATAGCCCAACAGTCTGGCCCACGTTACATAGTCCGGTTGTCTGAGGACCCCTTAATCCAGGACTCCCTCAGTAGCCCCTGAATCAGGCTTCAATGACGAGGTGTCCGGCGTGCAGATTGTCTTCGACATTGCAAGGCGGGTTCCTGCTCCGAATACTCCAAAGCTTCTTCAAACACAGAAAACGTGTCCGGCTCTGCAAAACAAATACCACACACAATCACAGAGAGTATAATATTTCACGAGTCCAATCCGCTGACAACTTTTCATAGCGTGACATCACGTTGTCGCCCGGTCATTATTCGAACCGTTTTAAGCTTGCCGCTCCATATTTTGAGATACGGTTTCATTGGCACGTCTTGTCAAAGCAGAGATCGTGTCCCCTTATTGCGGGATTCTCATCAATACGTGTGTGGGTAACCCAACCATGCCGCCTACATGGCCCTTGGGGAATAGGCGAGTTTTAAGGCGAGTGAGGAGGCATTTGATATTCACTGCCTTTATAAAGGGATAAGGATTCACCCCTTTCACCCTTGCCTTTTCTCTCTCTGCTTCTCCCATTCTCGAGCTCCAGCGCCCAAGTTCTCATATTTTCCGCCCCAAAAGAGCACTCCCACCATGTCCGGATCCGGAGCACAGGGCAAGTGGATGGCCTCCTCCGTCAAGGAGAAGGACATCACGAAGTTCCGGGAGGTCGGGTATCTGGTGAAGGAAATCGCCCACCGGCTTCCGGCCAAGGGACAGATCGTCCCCACTCCGAAGCCCCATGAGAGGGTAGTATTCATCTCTCACTTCGTCCGTGGGCTGGGATTTCCTCTCCACCCCTTCGTCCATGGACTCATGTTCTACTACCGGCTAGATTTCCATGATCTAGCCCCAAATTCCTTCCTCAACATCTTGGCATTGATTGTCGTGTGCGAGGCCTTTCTCCGCATCCCATCCCACTTCGGATTATGGCTGAAGATCTTTAATGTGAAGCCAAATGTGGTGGGTGGCCAACACGCAGAGTGCGGAGGCGCCATGGTGAGCAAGATGCCTAATGTCACATGGCCAACAAGTACGTCTGTGGAGACCGTCAAAGGGTGGCAACAGCAATGGTTCTACGTCATAGAGCCACGCAACACAACCTGGGCCGCGGCTCCCGAATTCCAGTCTGGACCCCCAATGCGGCTCACCTCCTGGCCAGAGAAGGGCCTGGATTGGTCTTTGTTAGACAAGCTGACAGCACTTCAGACGCGCATCAAGAGCATGGTGGACAAGAACATCAAGCTTGTCAATGTGATCCAGGTAATGCTAGTTCGCCGGATCCTTCCATGCCAAAGCTGGACTTGCCATCTGTGGGAGTTTGATCCAGCCAAGCACCAGGCCTTACTGCAGTTCTTCGGCACTATGCACGAAGACATCTGGAAGGTGCTTTTCAAGTCTAGCAAGACGTGGCCGGACACAGCCGAGGACCGTGGGCACGACTTGGCCCATCCTGCTAGTCTGGTAAGTTTTTTCATGTTTTCAAGGTATATCCTTTACTTGCATATTCAATGAATAAGCCTAAGCTTTCCCTACTGATCCTCTCAGGGTTGGACAAAGAAGGAGGATTGGATTCACTGTCCAACTCCGCTGCCCGAAGACCCAGCAATTCATCTTCTGGCGAAGATGCTGGTTCCGGTGCCCTATCAGGCACCGGAGAAGAAGGCCAAGCGGGCCAAAGGTGACCCCCGTCATAAGGGCGCTTCAGACGTGACGTCCGGAGACGCCAAGACTCATTCCTCCACCGCCGAGGACGACGAGGAAGAGGAGGAAGAAGAAAGCCAAGTCCGCCCTGAGGGGGGAAGAAAGAAAAGGGCGGCCCCTCACGTCTGGAGGCCGAAGTGTCCAAGAAGGGGAAGCCTCCCTTTCGAATAGCTCCACAGCGGACTCCGACAGCAGCTCGGAGTGGCGCCCCAGGGATAAGCCCCTGGCTGAATCGTAAGTATCCGAAGATGCACCCATGTATCTGTCGGCGTTCTGGGAACGGGGGTCCCCAAACTTGCCTGCCTGCGGCCCACGGTGTGGCTCCACTAGCAGCCCAGTACGGCCCGTCTTTGTCGGCCAATGCTCAAGACCCTTGCGAGGGTCCAAGCCTTGCGGGGCGGACGACTAAGGCCTCCTCAGGGGCGGCCTCACCAGGCAGGCTCACGAGGAGACAGAGAGATCAAGGCAAGGGGTGAGGGAGTCCTGGATTAGGGGGTATCCAGACAGGCAGACTATATACATCGTCCGAACTATTGAAGCGTGAAGATACAAGACTCAATACTTCGGCCCGTGTCCGGATGGGGCTCTCATTTGCGTGGAAGACAAGCTTGGTGATCCGGATATTATGTTTCCTTCCTTGTAACCGACTCCATGTAAACCCTAGCCCTCTCCGGTGTCTATATAAATCGAAGAGGATGGTCCTTAGAAGGCCGATCACAATTACAATCCTACCATCATAGGCTAGCTCTTAGGGTTTAGCCTCTACGATCTTGTGGTAGATCTACTCTTGTACTACTCATATCTTCAATATTAATCAAGCAGGAAGTAGGGTTTTACCTCCATCGAGAGGGCCCGAACCTGGGTAAACATTGTGTCCCTTGCTCCTTGTTACCATCAGCCTAAGATGCACAGATCGGGACCCCCTACCCGAGATCCGCTTGTTTTGACACCAACATTGGTGCTTTCATTGAGAGTTCCTCTGTGTCGTCGCTTTGAGGCTTGATGGCGTATTTAATCGCCAGCAACACCATCCAGGGCGAGACTTTTTCTCCCCGGACAGATCTTTGTATTCGGCGGCTTTGCACTGTGGGCCAATTCGCTTGGCCATCTGGAGCAGATCAACAGCTACGCCCCTGGCCACCAGGCCAGGTTCGAAAACTTGAACTACACGGCAGTCATTCGCGGAGAATTGATCTTCGACGGATTCGGGCCTGTGCCTGGAGCACCAGACAGTCACGACGAGCACGGCTTAGACCTGCTGTCGGACAATGTTCGGGATATCATCCCTGTAGTAGCCCCGAATCTAAATCTAGAGCAGGTCGCGTTGCCCAAGGACGGAGGGATGGACCCCGCCCTGCATGCCGCATGCTCATCGGCGTTGGAGACGAACACAGGTCTCACCTCTTTGGAGACCTGTTACCCCGGGCCCCCGGACTTGCCTCCGGTTGTTGGCTCTGGTCCGCATACACTCGAGCTAGCCGAGCCAGGTTGGGCTCCGGTCATGGAGTTTACCGCTGCGAATATCTTCCAGCACTCGCCCTTCGGCGACATGCTGAGCTCATTAAAGTCTCTCTCTTTGTCACGAGGCTCTGGGCCGAACTACGTCCGGCCTGAGCGGGAACCAGGCGACGAAGGAATTCGTCGCCCACCCACCACCCACTTCATTGCCACGATCGATGATTTAACCGATGTTCTTGACTTCGACTCCTAAGACATCGATGGTATGGACGACGATGCAGGAGAAGCTCCAGAACCTCTGGGGCACGGGACTAACACCTTGTCACACGATATATGCATGGTGGACACACCCAAGAAGGATGACAACGATAATCCGGAAGATAAAACACCCGAGCAAAAGCCAAAACGGCGGCGCAGATGCCGCTCAAAGTCCAGCAACAGTAAAAATAGCGACAAGAGCGCAAGAAGGATTGACATACCAGTAAACCCCAAAGGCAGCAATGACCACATGGACCCAGCGATAGAGCAGGACGAGCTAGGTCACGCCAAACCGAGTTCGGAGCAAATATCCGATCACAATGATCCGGAGGGACGAGCTCATGAAACCGCCCCAGAACAGGAACACAGCCCGGACGATGATGCACTCACCATTCCGAATGAACGAGTAGAACGAGACAACCTCCACCGAAAGCTTATGGCCACCGCAAGAAGTCTAAAGAAGCAGAAGCAACGGTTGAAGGACGCACAGGAAACGCTCCATCGCAGATGGAATAAAGTGCTAGACACTGAAGAAAGATATGGCGACGATCGCCATACAAAAAGCTATCAAAAACGCAAGCTACTGCCAGAATGCAACGACGAAGCCATTCTACCAAAGAATAATACGACCAGGAGACCAAACATACCGCTTCACAACCACAATAGAACGGCTACTGATGTCGCGCACGATCTGCGTGAGCATCTGGATAAGAAAGCCGGTGCAGCCAGGTCCATCTATGGATCTAAAGGACACACCCCGGCGAGGGACTATGGTCACCCAAATGCTCATAGAAGCCAAATACCAGTTCAGAATAAACTCCGGACACAACAGCAGCCGACTGCATGCCACAGCGCGTCCAGATATAGAGGGGCTGCTCACCCCCTGTGCTTCATTGAAGAAGTACTGGACCACGAATTCCCACAAGGCTTTAAACCCGTGAACATAGAGGCATACGACGGAATGACAGACCCAGGGGTCTGGATCGAGGATTTTATCCTACATATTCACATGGCTCGTGGGGATGACCTCCACGCCATCAAATACCTTCCCCTCAAGCTGAAGGGACCAGCTCGACACTGGTTGAGAAGCCTCCCCGAAAACTCAACTGGGAGTTGGGAGGAACTCGAAGACGCTTTCAGGGCCAATTTTCAAGGGACTTATGTCCGGCCTCTGGATGCAGACGATCTAAGTCACATAATCCAACAGCCCGGAGAGTTCGCCCGCAAGTTTGGAACAGATTCCTCACTAAGAAGAATCAAATTGTCGATTGTCCGGACGCCAAAGCCTTAGTGGCATTCAAACACAGCATCCATGATGAATGGCTCGCCAGACAACTCGGCCAAGAAAAGCCAAGGACAATGGCAGCCTTAACAAGCCTTATGACCCGCTTTTGCACGGGTGAAGATAGCTGGCTAGCCCGTAAAGGCACCAGCGACCCCAGCACATCCGAAATAAGGGATGGCAATGGGAAGCCACTGCATAATAAAAACAAACGCCAAAGCAAGGAAGAGAACCCGGACAACACAATGGTCAATGCCGGATTTAGGGGCTCTCGACCTGATCAGCAAAAGAAGCCATTTAAAGGCAGTAAAGAGGGACCGTCTGGTCTGAACAGAGTCCTGGACAGACTATGCCAAATTCATGGCACCCCGGAGAAGCCTGCGAATCACACCCATAGAGAGTGCTGGGTCTTCAAGCAGGCCAACAAATTAAATGCCGAACACAAAGGGAGGGAAACACAAATTAAATGCCGAACCTCGCCAGCCGAACACTGGGGGACAGAAAAAATTCCTGCCAGAGGTTAAAACAGTAAACATGATCCATGCGACTCACACATTCACGAGAAGGCATGAACGCGCGCTCAGAGACGCGCACGATGTAGAGCCCATCGTACCCACGTCTGACTACTGGATGTCTCATCCGATCACTTTTGATCACATGGACGGACGAACTAGTATTCGGCGCGGAGGATCACAGGCCTTGGTGCTTGACCCAATAATCGATGGATACTGTGTCATCCATGTCCTCATGGACGGCAGCAGTAGTCTCAACTTAATATACGAGGACACTGTTCGCAGAATGGGGATAAACCCATCCAGAATTAGCCAAAGCAACACCGTCTTTGAAGGGGTGATACCAGGCATTGAAGCCTACGGCAGGGGCTCCGTCATGCTGGAAGTAACATTCGGCTCCCCAGGCAACTCCAGAAGCAAAGAACTACTCTTCACCATCGCACCCTTCCAAAGTAGCTATCACACATTGCTCGGAAGAATGACCTTCGCCCGCTTCAACGCATTGCCACACTATGGCTATCTTACACTCAAGATGCCCGATCCCTGTGGCGTCATCACCGTTAGCGGAATGACAGAGCGCTTTTCACGCGCAGAGGAACACACGACGGCCCTCGCGGCCGGACTATAAGCGGCCTCCAATATCAGAGAACATGACTGGTCATTAAGACCACAAACACGGTTAGACGAGTCCGGTAGCCTGGTTAAAATTCAATCGGGCACCGTATATGTAATCCCATAGCGGAAACCAGGGGCTATAAATATTTAATACAGCCCCACACTTGGCTCAACCTTATTGGCAGGCCAACATCTTACACTTTTACTATCCATCGCATACTTACGTGTACTCTCCTATGAGTTTTCCTTTTTTCTACAGACAACGCTCGTGCGATACCCTTCTAGGATATGGCACAATGGAGAAAAAGGCGCAGACGTGCAGCAGGGCCCCATTCAACAGGTTTATTTTTAGATTAAGCCCCTGTGTAAACCTTTTCTATTGCCTCTTGTTGTTTAAACCATCCCATGGGTTCCATACCCACAGAGGATACTGTCGTTATTGGCATTTCGCCACGACAGATTACCACACGTACCTGGAAACACAGGGTTCATAATGAATGGGCATTCTTGAGCCCATCTTCTGTTATAAAGTCCGAACACCTTCGGGAGTGTTCGGCGTCACGAGTTTGGCCTTATATGCATCAGCTCCAAATCATGTCTTTGGTAAAATGTTGGGTTTGCCCGGCTCCTGGGTTTGCCGCATTACGTTCCATTATTATCGGCTAAGGCAGGCCAAAGGAGAACTACTGCGATTGTGCCCTGGTTATTCCGGATGAGCGCCTCAGTAGAGAAAGCCGAAAACTGACTATCATGATACAACGAGAGACTGTTCAACCACTCGAAGACTCACTGGAATCTCTAAGGATTCCTCCGCCTAAACAAAGGGCCGTTTCCCGGCCATGTACACACGCGCCCATATTCGGATGCACGCGAATGTACCAGGGGCTACATAGTAGCCCCACCATTAGATCCCCATGGCTAAGCGAAAGTGTTACAACTATATAGTCCGGTTGCCTAGTTCGACGTGCGATCACCTCCTTAATGGACCAAGACGTTGGATCAAGTGTGATTAAGAATATTTCTCGCGAACACCCCCGCATTGTATGCGTGGGGGCTGAAGCCAACGACTGCTAACTTTCGGACTACTTATATCTATATAAAAATGGCCGCAAAGGGGACACAATCATACTTCCGGGCAAAAAGTATAAATATAGCCTCATAATTAAAATAAACATTGTTTTTTACAATGATTCAAATTATCACTCGAACAAGATATTTTTCGAGCATTGCGCCTCTATTAGGCGGGCACATTCTGTGACCTGCGCCAAGTAGTGCTCGGCCGGATATTGGCCCACCGCCGGATCCTGGGTCGCTATAATGGTGGCCTCCATATCCGTCCAATAGGCTTTAACGCGGGCAAGAGCCATCCGCGCACCCTCTATGCATGCCGACCTCCTCATGGCGTCAATCCGAGACACGGCCCCAAGGAATTGCTGCACTAATCCAAAGTAGTTGTACGGCTTAGCCCCCTTCGGCCAAAGATGGTCTATTACAGACCGCATTGCAAGCCCGAACAGCCTATGGAGCTCCGCCACAGCAGCCACCTTCTCATTTAGCGGCAGCGGGCGAGTGGGAGCATTAAACTACGACCATAAAAGCTTCTCCACTTCTTTATCACCTTGGCCCTCGAAAAACTTAGCAGCGTCAGCTGTACTACTTGCCAAGTCCGCATATGCATTTGCAGGACTCCAGCATCCAGCCAGGGGAGCATACTTCGGATCCAAAAACTTCGTCCGCAGTAAGTAGGAGGCCCCAGCCACAATTTTTTTGGCCTGTTGGAGCTCCTCCCGCATACCCCAGACCTCGGTCCGCATCTCCTTGGTGGCATTAAGTGCCTTGTCCAGCTTGGCTGAACTAGCCTTATTCTCCTTTTCAAGGAGTACATACCGGTTGACGGCATTCTTCAACTCAGCCATTTCAACTATCTTTTCCTCGCTTCGGCGATGACCAGCCTGTTCGGCTCTCAATTCTTTGGCCGCCTTTAGGGCGGCCACATTGCTAGCCCAAGCTTGCTCCTTGGCCTGAGTAAGTTCTGCCCTCAGGGCCTCCATGGCAGCAGCACCATCTGGAGTACAAACACACGACATTAACATTATGCCGCTCTCGAATTTTCCCATACAACATAATAAGGGAAGCAGAGCACATACCCTGTGACTCTTCCAGCCATTTGTTTACCAGCATGATATCGGCATCAATAGATCCGATCTGCCTCCTCAGTTCGGCAACTTCAACAGACTGGTCGGCTGCCTGATCCTTATATACCTGCGCATATGTATGGCTCAGCCATTACTATATGATCCCCCGTTTGTCGCCTATGGCGGGCAACCAGAGTCTCAGGGGCTACTATCCACAGGGAGCACACCTAGCGCGTGCTTCACAACCAAAAATAGTGTATTTTTCACTACACACCTCAAAGCCTTTAAGCATGCTTGTAAATGCCTCATTCAAACCGCTGGTAGCGGATGAAATCTTTGTGAGCACCGCGCTCATTAAAGAGGGGTGATCCTCCGAGAGCACAGCTCGCTCCAGAAGGCCCGTCAGTACGTCTGGCCGGACATCGAACTGTGCCGGATCCTTCTCATCGCTCCCCATGGGAGCCAAACGCTCCGGGCTTAGGGCGACTGACGTGTTCTCTTTCGGCTTCGGCAGATCCGGACTCCTCCGTGACGACACCTCAGTGTCGCCCTCTTCATGAGGCGGAGAGGTGGGTGGGGTCTCACTCTCCATCATCTCCAGAGCAAGATCCCTCGAAGACGAACTCTGTCGAGAGGAGTTGCTCGCCGAACTACAAAAGACGAAATCCCGGTTATGAGTCTCGGAGAAACACCATACCTTCGAATTAACAACTAACTTACGACTCGGTGGAGGGCTGGCCCGTTGGTGGGCACGATGCGGTGAGGGTGCCCGTCGCGGCAGAGCCCCCTGGTGATAGCTTCTTCCCTTGTTTGGGCATCTCCGCCTCCAAGTCTTCGGAGGCGGCCCTCTTCCTCCCGCGTGGGGAGGAGGCTTTAACCTCCCCTTGGCGACTATTCTCCGTAGGAGAGGTAGCGATTTCCCCGGTCTGGATGCGTAGTGTGTGAAGTTCGGCTTCGCTGCCCTTCCCTTCGCCTTTCCCTGAGGAGATTTTGCTGAGCGCCCGGCCAAGCATCTTTGCAATGGTTGGACCAGGCGAGCCTTCAGGAAGTGGCGCCGGACACCTGATTCTCTCCGCCTTGTTGAGCCATTCCTGGCTACAGAGGGATTTTCAGAATAATAGTTATGATAAATATAAATGAAGTGTCCGGCTTTAAGGTTACTTACTTGGGCATCTAGGCGATTGCAGCTTAGGCCTGCATCCTCGGTGGTGTCCGGACACTTTACTTGTGATCCGAAGAATAATTTAGACATTCCTTCGAGCTTCAGGCCGAAGAAGTGCTTAATAGTCCGTGGACCCTCCGGATTAAACTCCCACATACGAAGAGGCCGACGTTTGCACGACAACATCCGTCGGATTAGCATCACTTGCATTATGCTGACAAGATTTATGTCCCTCTCAGTAAGCTCCCGGATGTGATTCTGTAGTTCTGGTACATCGCCAGCAGGCCCATAATTCTGTCCTACGTCGGTCCAAGACGCTAACTGTGACGGAGGGCCTGAGCGGAACTCGGGGGCGGCTACCCACTTTGTGCCTCTGGGAGCTGTAGCATAAAACCACCTCCGTTGCCATACATCAGATACTTCTGGGAAAGAACCCTCTGGCCATGGGGCATCAACATTCCTGCTTATTATGGCACCTCCGCACTCCGTGTGTCGCCCCTCGATCATCTTCGGCTTCACATTGAAGGTCTTGAGCCATAAGCCGAAGTGTGGGGAGACGTGGAGAAAGGCCTCGCACACAATAATGAACGACGAGATATGGAGGATGGCGTCTGGAGCCAGATCATGAAAATCTAGCCCATAGTAGAACATGAGCCCCCTCACAAAGGGGTCGAGGGTGAGGCCCCGGCCTCGGAGGAAGTGAGGAACGAACACAACGCTCTCATTGGGCTCTGGTGTGGGGATGACTTGCCCTGGAGCAGGAAGCCTGTGCTGGATATCGGCGGTCAGGTATCCGACCTCCCTAAGCTTCGTAATGTCCTCCTCTTGTATCGAGGAGGCCACCCACCGGCCTTTGGCGTTGGATCCGGACATGTTGGAGGATCTGGGATGTTGGAGCTAGGGTCTTGGGTGCTAGAACTCGAGGTGCGAGAAGGAGCAAGGGAGGTGGAAAAAAGGCATAGGCCTTGACCCTTTTATAAAAGGGATGAATATCAAGAGTCCTCAGCGTGACCGCTTGGGACTTATCTAAAATACACGGAATCATACCAACGGTCGCCGTGGGGTCACACATGCCCATATTGATGAAAGATCCCGTAATAATAGGAACACAATCTCTGCTTTGGCAGGACGTGCCAATAAAACCGCCTCGCAATGCGAGTCGAGGTGGAGCAGGAAACGTCGGTTCGTGTTGGACCAGGCCACGATGCAAGGGCATGACATACAAAGATTGCCAGCAGAACGGATTTATGCTATGTTCCCTACAATGGTGTGTGAAGATCATCTTTCAGATCTGGACACGGCCTACGTGTTCGATAATTACCTTGGAGTATTCGGAAGGAGGAACCCGCCTTGCAATGCCGAAGACTAGACTACGCACCGGACTCATCATCATTGAAGCCTGGTTCAGGGGCTATTGAGGGAGTCCTGGATTAGGGGGTATCCGGACAGCCGGACTATATACATCATCCAGACTATTTAAGCGTGAAGATACAAGACTCAAGACTTCGGACCGTGTCCGGATGGGACTCTCCTTTGCGTGGAAGACAAGCTTGGCGATCCAGATATTACATTTCCTTCCTTGTAACCGACTCCATGTAAACCCTAGCCCTCTCCAGTGTCTATATAAACCGGAGAGGATGGTCCTTAGAAGGCCGATCACAATTACAATCATACCATCATAGGCTAGCTCTTAGGGTTTAGCTTCTACGATCTCGTGGTAGATTTACTCTTGCACTACTCATATCTTCAATATTAATCAAGCAGGAAGTAGGGTTTTACCTCCATCGAGAGGGCCCGAACCTGGGTAAACATTGTGTCCCTTGCTCCCTGTTACCATCAGCCTAAGACGCACAGATCAGGACCCCCTACCCGAGATCCGCCGGTTTTGACACCGACAAGGGGTACCTCACAAGGTTCCCGTGATGCAAGCCATGACGACCAAGGCCAGGCGGGTGCCAGCGCACACAGTGTCCTTGTTTCCCCTTTGGTGCTAAGGGGGCAAGCGCATGCGCAGAGTACCGAGGCATCAGGCAAAGGTTTCCATATCGGTGCAACAAGACAAGGACCAGCAGGATGGCAAGAAGGAGGTCATCGTGCAGCCCAAGACGGCGTCACCACCAGCGCCTTTGCCAGGCGAAGACCACCTTTAGTCAGGATAACTTGTACTAGTTGTCCCCTTTCGAATTGGCCGTTGTTGGATCCCTTCGCGTTCAATATTTGGGGAGAGCACCAGGGCCTCTATAAATAGGACTAGCCACCACCATAGGAGGGGGATCGAAATCTCACTTTGAGCTGAACCACCCACCAAGCACAAGAACACCTCGCCTCAGGAGACTGTTCTTCCCCTTGTACTGTTCATCATCAGCCCAAGAGGCAATCCACCACCACCACACTAGAGTAGGGTATTACACCACAATGGTGGCCTGAACCAGTATAAATCTTGTGTCTCTTGTGTTGTGAGTAGATCGAGCTAAGCTTAGAGACTGCAGCGAGGCTGAGAGGTGAGATTCGGTAGGGGGAAATCTTCGTGCGCACCCCAGTGTTTGAACCTCAAGGGTTTTGCCGGAAGCCGAAATCCTACCATATCCGGCCCTTTTTCCTTTACGGTTTTAATATGTTCAAATTATGTGTTGCAGCTTGACCGATTCCGTCCTCCAGCGATCCTCATCAACTGGGAATTGGCTGGACTCGAAGGCGATGGACAGCGGGTCCCTTCCGGCGGCCTCCTCCCCCAAGGCCATGGATAACACCAAGGTGTAGTCCCGAAGGACCCTGGCCAGGGAGAGACGCAGGATGCCATCAATGCGGTGCCGGAGGGCGAAACCTCCACCACCGGACACATGGGGGAGCAAATCCCCATGGAGACTGGCGATGGGGGCCATACACAATTCGGCCCCCAGTCGAATACGGTCCCGGAGACCTATGCGGCTCCAGGATCTGGCAAGCAGCCTCCTTTAAAAGGAGGAGGTGCACCAATTTTGCCGGTGACCTCTGTCCAACCAGAGGCGCCGGACACTCTAATGGAAGCGCTGCAAAGTGCTTCTATTGTTTAGGAACACCGTACCCTTATGGGTGCGGTGGTGGAAAGGATTCAGTCCGCGAAGAGCGGACTGACCGAAACCTGCACAAGCCTTCTAACAGGCTTTGAGGTAAGCAACATAATTATGTAAAAAGAATGTCACATTATAGAAAGTAGCCCCTGAGAAACTGTCCGGTGTTCGAAAAGAAAAGTCGGACAGAGGATGAAACAATTTTCGTAGGAGACTAACCAGAATGAGTCTATGTGAACAGGCAGGCATCTTTACTGGCTGCGACCTCGCATACTGCTGAGGTTTCCGGACTAAAGCAGAGTCTGGAGAAGGCTGAGGAAGAGCTCGGCCGCGTGAAGAAACAGCTGGAAGACAATCAAGGTATGTAATAACCTTGTCTATATTTAAGAAGAATGAATGATTTGTGCTGACAAAAAATTCGATGATATTTAATAGGAGCGACATCCAAGGTGGAAACCCTCAAAAAGTCGCTGGCCAAGGCCGAGGAGAGAGTGGCCAAGGAAAAAGCCGCCCGTGAAAAGCATGAGGCTAGGGTTGCTGAGGTCTAGCAGGAGATCCAGGATGCCGTGAAGAAATGCGAGTCCTTGGAGCGCAACATTGCAGATCAAGAATCCGAGCTCGCCAAGGCCTGCCAAAGCGACATGATGCCCAGGTTGAAGACCAGGTCGCCTTCTAGGAAATCCAGGAGGCCAGAAAGATCGCGGCGGGTAAGGCCTTTATTATGCAGAGCAAATATGTGAAGGAAAGGTTCCTCTTACTAACCCGAATTTGGAGTTCTCCAGGGGCGTTTGCGGATCTGCCGCGCAACATTTTAGATGCTGCGGAGTTATTTTGAGCCGAAGAGGGGAGATCTATGGGGAAGCTGTTTTGGTCACAATACCTTGCGCCAGAACATCTGGTGCCCTTTAGCGATCAGTTAAAACAGCTGGTCGAACTGCATAAGGTGGCCAAACTAGCCATGAAGGATTTAATAATCTGGCTATGGCCTGCCGAAGCTATTCCTAGCAGTTACTTCGGGCTCGTGAAGCGGCTGGTCAAAGCCTGCCCTCGGCTTGATGCCATCAAGCGGTCGGTCTGCATCGAAGGCACGTGAATGGCCTTCGCCTGAGTCAAGATGCAGTGGGCGAAGATGGACGCCGTGAAGCTTGCGACCAAGGGACCGCCCGTGGGCAAGGAGCACCGCACACCCGAGCTGTATTTTGACAATGTCTTGGAAGGACCCCACATTGCGGCAGAGCAATGTGCTAAGGATATTATATTTCCATGAATACATTCATGTTATCCTGTCATGTACTTATGAAACAAATCCGTTTATGTAATATAATGTCTGTTATTTAAAATTTAACCTCCTGTGCGGCCGTTTGATTAAATCTGAGAGTTGGCCAGTCGTCGGCTTCAGGCCCCACGTAGGCAATACGGGGGTGTTCGGGATGAATCTAAACACTCTTTATCCAAAGTTTTGGTCCTTTAAGGAGGTGTTTAGCGCAACGAACCAGGCAATTGAACTATGTGGCTTTATCACCCTCACTTAGCCATACGAGTTTGACAATAGAAATTTAGGCGCAACCCCTAGTGTTCGTAAGTCCGAACTTGGGTTGCTGTAAACACCTGATCGGATAAAAACCAATTCATCGCACAATGCGGAAAAAATCGCTAAAGATTTGTAACCTCTCGAACAACTGACCGGCTCTTGCCACATCATAATAGTCCGTTTTCGGCTTTCTCTACCGAGGTGCTCATCCGGAAGAACCATGACACAATCGTAGTAGTTCTCCCTTTAATACCCTAGCCGATATAGCGAAACGTAAGGTAGTAAGCACAGGAGCTGGGCAACTGTGACACTCCAAAAATTTTTGTGGTTTTTGTTTTCAGCAAGAGTCTTGCTTGGTTTAAAGAAGGTCTTTTAAACCCTTCTTAAAAGCCTCTCTTGAGTTTCCCCTCCTAAAAATCTTTCTTGGAGGTAGTTTCTTCTAAAAAGAAAACCTTTTTGGTTTTTGGGCTTTTATTTGGTTTTGATCCTTTCTAAATTTTACCATGCCTCCTATGGTAAAATTTTCTCAAAAACCCCTCCTTCCACTTTGGGACAACCCAAACATTCTGTCCAAACTAATAAAATCCATTTTTGGATTTTATTCCATTAAATTCATTTCCCAAAATAATTCTGTCATTCTTTTGGAGCCTAGGTAGTTTGCAAAGCAAGTACCTTAATGCATTTGACTTTTGACCTCACCTCAACTCCTCTGGATAGTCCTTTGTACCCACAACCTAGAACCATCTTGATCCACTCTTCTTCTTTTCAAATAATTCAAATTTCACTCTCTGCAAGTTTGGACCAGATTTGCCAAATTTGGTGAAATTCATATCTACACTGCTCTAAAAATTTCACCAAAATTCAGGCAACCTCTAGATGCAATGAGAGACCACTCCACCAAAAACCAGCACAAGGAAAATCCCTTCATGACAGAATCATTCTGTCGAACACCTTGCATGCACTAGTACTGTTCATATTCAGTAAATTCAGAGTTCAGTGTCGTTCTCCGTCAGTAACTTCAGTCACATGTCCATAGTGCCCTTGGCATGTTGCTTGCAGCCTATCCCTCTTGTCCGGAGCTTCACACAAGCACTTGGCGCGTTCCTGGCGTCGGTGGCGCCCTGGCCCGCCTGGGCCGGCGTGGCTTGCGGCGGCAGAACCACCGTAGCGGCCGACAGGGAGCAAAACTGCCGCGTAACGTCGTTCGGCGCTGCCCAAGCGTCCTGGTAGCTCCGCGTGGCCACCTCCTTGCCAGCGCACGCATGTGGCACCGTCGCCGTGGCCTGGCACGCGCAGAGCGCGTTCTCTGCCGCCGACGTGCTGTGCGGCCGTTTCGTCGAGGGCAGACCATAACCAACCCTCCCGTGCTGAGTTGGACACGGGAACGGCACCAATACTCCACCTAGGCGATGCTCAAGCTCCTAAGTCGACCGTCCAGCCATAGCGCCGCCGTAATCAACTCGCCGGACTTATCCGTTCACGGCAACCGACTCGGGCCGGCTATATATAGCACCCCCGAGCTTACTCTCGCCCCCGCACGACTCCACCACCTCACCAGACCCCGCCTAGCCACTGGAAGGGCCTCGAGGGGCCTTTCTTCCTCGACTCCGGCCACCTCGGTCCGCCTTGGGCTCCGGCAACATTCTCTCCGGTGAGAACTCCTCCGCCGCCCTACTCTCGCCCGTAGCCTCGTGCCACCTCTAGTAGGTTAACCCCCACGTCAAGTTTGACCCCGCAGCTCCCTCCGGCAAGATCCACGACTGCCCGAACCGCCGTCCGCCGGAGCAAGGGCCGCCGTCGACGTGGTGCTTGCCGACGACCTCTACCACCACCCACAGACGCGGAAAGGTGCACTGATCACGAAGGTAACCCCCGATCACCTTGCCTCGCCGTGGATCGCCTCCGGCGACCACCGCACCTCTCGGGCGCCGCCGCGCTCTGTTTTCCCTCGTTTGAAAATTCAAACCTGATGGGTGGAGCCCGCTTGTCAGTCTCTCAGCCGTTTCTTTTAAACGAAACGTTTTCTGGACTTTTCCGCAGAACCCCCTGGAATCTTTCTGTTTCATTACAGATGGGTCCTTGGACCAAGACTCTTATAACTTTTAAACATAAAAGTATTTTTGATTGATTCTTTTTCTGTTCTCTTTAGATTTTTGTCTAGTTTTTTATAAGATTTATTTGAGAATTTATTTGGAGTATTTTCTGTACACTCGCGGTATTTATGTTACGTGCATATTTTTCTTATACTGTAGATTCCGGAGGAAGCGACGGAGCTGCAAACTTCACACAGTTAGACTCCGACTACTCCAAACCAGGAAAGCATGTTTGAACTATTGATATGATGAAGTGCTAGTTGCATGTTTGCATTTTAGTATAGTCATGGCATGTTTATGAGCATTTCATTGAATGATATATTTTCATGCTCGTAAGTGGAAAGTAAGTTTCGGAAAGCCATATGTTGTTGGATACATATTGGCAAGGCCATGAGATGGCATGAGGATGGGTAAGATGGTAGTGTTGTGACATGCCAGTCTTATGCCAGTCCATTTGACAGCAGTGTCATCATGATCAAATCATATTCCCATTCATTTCCTTCCTGTGCTGCCACATGTTTTCCGCAAGGAATATGGCATAGTAAGTTGCAACCGTTTCCTGGTCCACACCAAGTAGAGAGGCCGGGATGAGGGTTCCATGGCCCTGGATTAAAGCCCGTCATCCGGTCAGGGGGCATGGGTGTTTCCGGTTGGGACCGAGAGGGGGGCACCCCTTAGAGCGCGCGTATAGAAATTTGATCCCATGCTATTCGAGGTTGTAGCCTCCCCGTCTCAAAGTTTTTCTTGGATGTTGCCTAGGGTGATTCCTGGCATCGTGAGGTGGAATGGGTGTGTACTAGTTAAACGTCTTTCTTCCGAAATACCGTAAACGGAACTAGTCCTTCGTGACTACGGAAATCCGTTGGCTGTGGACAGTAAGTACAAACTCTGCAGTGTCACAACTCCTTTAAATCATCTTGTACTTTTCCAAGTACTGTACTCATCTTATCTTGTCAGGTATCAGTCTCAGTGACAAAAACTCCGGTGGACTACCTGGGTGGTAAACATGGTTAAAAGATTATCCTTGTGGATGGACTAATCTTGTTATTTACATTTGTTACAAGCCGTGTCTGCGATGTCGCTCAGACGTCCGGCGGTGTTATACCTGTTATTTACATTTGTTATAAGCCCTATCTGTGATGTCGCTCAGACGTCCGATGGTGGCATACCTGTTATTTACATTTGTTACAAGTCCTGTCTGCGATGTCGCTCAGACGTCCGACTGTGGCATTTCTTTTAAAGCCCTTTATGTGATGTCGCTCAGACGTCCGACTGTGGCATTTCTTTTAAAGCCCTTTCTGTGATGTCGCTCAGACGTCCAACTGTGGCATTTCTTTTAAAGCCCTTTATGTGATGTCGCTCAGACGTCCGACTGTGGCATTTCTTTTAAAGCCCTTTATGTGGTGTCGCTTAGACGCCCGACTGTGGCATGCATTTTATTTGTTTACCTTTCGAGGCGTCGCTCCAGACACCCGATTGGTTTTCAGTTATT